>NC_092868.1:47835625-48070664 GCF_032062135.1 Pyxicephalus adspersus
CTGAATCTATTCTCCCTTGAGAAGAGACGTATAAGGGGGGATATGATCACCCTGTAAAAATATATAAATGGTCCATATAGAGAACTCTCTTCCCCATTATTCACTGTAAGATCATTACAAAGAACAAGAGGGTGCTCTTTGTGTCTGGAGGAAAAGAAGTTTAAGCTCTGGATAAGGAAGGGATTCTTCACTGTAAGGTCTGTGAAAATGTGGAATCGGCTCCCTCAGGAAGTATTTTCAGCAACTACTATAGATTGCTTTAATAAAAAGCTGGATGATTTCTAGAAGCACAGAATATAACTGGGGATTAAGGCTTTAAAGTAAAAATAACAGTGACTGTTGGTCCAGGTAACATCGGATTGTCTCATGGAATTAAGGTTTTTTTTCCCTGTTGAAGCTAATTGTACCAGGGTTTTTTTTTTCTTCCTGTGGACCAACTATGTCTTTTAGGGTTTTATTTGTGGGATATGTTTATTTCCCTAGTGGTTGAACTTCATAGAACTATGTCTTGTTTCAACCTGACTTACTATGTAACGATAATATTGAAGTGAAAGCCCCTTTGTGGGAAGTCTTTGTTAATGTTAAACTCACAGCTCTGGTCCTGGACCATTACAAGAAATTTCTAAATATTTGGGAGCCATGGATTAAGTTTTCATCCCGTGGATTATTTGATGCTATGTTATTGAGATGATGTCCCGGGGTGGATTTGTTGTGAATGCTTCCACTACCCATATATCAGGGTGGAGTGATGGAGGAACTTTTCCCTTTGACCTACCTGCCTCCCCCGACTCTCCCACCTTCTCTTTCAGTTGATCTTTTATTTATTTTTTTTTCTCCCTAATGCTCTCCCTCTTTTCTGGGGGTTCCCTGGAAGTTCATGGTCAAACTTTAGCAGTATTAATGTTTGAATTGCCTTTGTATTTTATATTCCTATTTTTACTGGTTCCTATTTATAGTCCTGTATTTTCATGTACTTATGTTTCTTATTGCATTATGCTCTTTTGTACAGATGTGTCATGTACTGTTCTCCTACAAACATTTCCAATAAAATACTTGTAAAAGAACAAAAGATATTCACATTCTATCATATGTTTAAAAAAATAAATAAAACAAAAATGGATTATTCCTCATTTCACAAGTAAGAGGGTAAAGCCATGCAAAGAATTCCCTTATGCTCCAAAATCCAAACGTGTAAATATAACCAAAAAATATAGAGACATTTATCATCAGTGCAAGGTATGGAAACCAAGACTTCCATGGAGAAGAACTTGGTATAAATGACCGTATAAGCATCTAGGTGATGGTGAGAAGGGACTAAAGGAATTAAAAGTCCTGCAACCAATTCAATACATTGCAGAGAAACGGTACTCATAGACAAAGTATTCACATATATCATTGTACCACATAAATAAACCTGTATGGGCATATTATTATTATTATACAGTATTTATATAGCGCCATCATATTACACAGTGCTGTACAGAGTCCATAGTTATGTCACTAACTGTCCCTCAAAGGAGCTCACAATCTAATGTCCCTACTATAGTCATATGTTAATAATGTAGTCTAGGGTCAATTGTTAGGAAGAAGCCAATGAACCTAACCGCATGTTTTTGGGATGTGGGAGGAAACCGGAGTAACCCCACGCAGACACGGGGAAAACCTGCAAACTCCATGCAGATAGTGTCCTGGCTGGGATTCAAACCTAGGACCTAGCGCTGCAAAGGCCAAAGTGCTAACCCCTGAGCCACCATGCTGCCCACCTTGCTACCTTATGACATGTGGATACCTTCTGTTACATATTAGGTAAACCATTTTATTCAGTGTGAAATATATGGAATATATGGAATAATATATGGAATAATAAAGAATTTCATGCACAATGAGTCCTATTAGTAGTGTTTGCACAAATAAATGCATTGGGCCTGATTTATGAAAGCCCCCCAAGGCTGGGGAGGATACACAGGATTCCAGTAAACCTGGAATTGATTTTTCATTTAGCTATTTTTAGCAAATGTTTTCAGTTCTGGACCAGATCCATTCCAGGTTTGCTGGATCACCCAGCTTCACTGCTGAAAGTGTATCATCTCCAGCCTTGGGGAGCTTTCCTAAAACAGGCCCACTATGTGAAAATCCATCTGTCTCAATAGAGCTTATGTATAAATTACTTGTGTTTTAGAACAATCCTAACCACAGGAGCACATGGACCTCTCCATGCCAAACTCCTGGACTAAATAATTTAACAAAATATATAGACATAAAAATGTAGTAACAATGTCTAAGCAAAAACACATCACTATTACATCAACATATACATCAATATATACATTTTGTATATTAAATGTTATCATTTCTAAAAATGTAATCCTGAGATCATATCTAGTCAAAGATCTAACCGTGTGACTATTGTCAGATATCATCATTTTGGGCTCTATTTATAAAACAAGGTATCTGAGACTTCCTCAAAATTTCCCTGGTGGGAATTTATTACTGCTACTGAAACACATGCTTCTCTTGACAGCTGTGCACTTTTATAATTGACCACTAGGTGGCATAACGACTCATTGTTTTAATAGGCACTGAAATGAGAAGGACAGAGAGATTGCAGCAACTAGTAGCTTGTGTTAAATTGACAAGGGAATAATTTATAAATACACCCCATGGACTTAAAAGATTCCCACGAAGAATATTTAGGAAGAATGGAAGATTTAATATTTTATATATAGAGCCCTTTGTGTCTATTTTGCCAAAAATATCTACTTTGTAATATTATAATCTATCAGTTTATATTTTAAATACATTATGGGCTTTCTTTGTAAATTATTCCCTTGTGAATTTGTCTAAAATTTGCTGACAGATAGTCGAATCTCTCTGCACTTCTCATTTCAGCTCCTAATAAAACAATGACTCGTTCTACCACCTAGTATTCAATCTCAAAAGTGCACAGTCGACACATCAGTATATTATTATTATTATTACACAGTATTTACATAGCGCCATCATATTACGCAGCGCTGTACAAAGTTCATAGTCATGTCACTAGTTGTCCCTCAAAGGAGCTCACAATCTAATGTCCCTACCATAGTCGTATGTCATTAACACATTATAAGGTCAATATGGGGGGGAAGCCGATTAACCTAACTACATGTTTTTGGGATGGAAACCGGAATACCCGGAGGAAACCATGCAAACATAGGGAGAACCTGCAAACTCCATGCAGATAGTGTCCTGGCTGAGATTCCAACCTGGGACCTAGTGATGAAAAGGCCTAACCTGTAAGCCACCGTATTATAGTTAATATTTTTGTTTATTTATAATATTATTATTATTATATTCCGGTGCTGATGATGCTTTTATTATATATTTTGTATTATATATTTTATATTTCTTATTACATATTTTATATTTTTTTATTAAGAAGTTTTGTATGATAAATAAATAAATATCAACTTTTGTAAGAAATAACTTCTAAGCTGTTTTCATAAAATACATCTTTCTGGATGGCACCATTTCTTTATAAGGCAAAACCTTCTAGTCTATCCCATTATTGTGATTTTTAGTTGGAATACTTTCTTAAGAGAAAATTAAGATCTTTCCAACATATTTTTAGTTCTACAGATTTAGTTTAAAAAACTTTTTGGTAAAGCAGGCCGTTATTTCAGAGATTTTCACAACAAGCCAAAGACTTAGGAGGTAAAAAAGGCTTCTTCCTTTGAGGTCGGTTTTATGTTCTTTGAAAAAGACAATTTTCCGAATCCTACATAATTCTTCACATAGATCACTGTCTGACACAGAATAGCAGAGATTTCCCTCAGGATCTTATCGCGGTGATTGAAAATGTCATTGCAAAATTAAATTGATATATCAAGTCATAATAGTAACACTTTTTACAACTCTGTTATTTTCATGTCGGCAACCGAGGAAACGATGGAGAAAGGGAAGAAAAGAAAGAACATTTATATACTTCAATTAAAGGAAATCCTGTGATCTTAAGAGGACAATAGAACAAAAAAATTAATTAAGTGCTCACACATCAGTAACTAGAATCAATGCAATTTATTTTATATATTTTTCTTTTTTTTAATTTTCTTTGTAATTTTTACTTTCTAAACTTTGTTAAAAAGTATATGTCGTGCTGATCCCAGAGCTCTATTTATAAAACAGAGAATCTGACATTCTCTCAAACTGTTTTACAGGTTCCCTGTTTTAAAATAACGCCCATAGACTTGACACTGTAGAGTGGTTGGCACAACAACACAAAGGCACTGACAGCAATAAAATCATTGCCAAAAATTGTAAGCCTTCCAATTGTTTTGAAATGGAATCAGGATTTGTGCAATGGGCCTGATTTAATAAAGTTCTCGAAGGCTGGAGAGGATACACTTTTATCAGTGAAGCCGGGGGATCCAGGAAACCTGGAATGGATCTGGTCCAGGATTCAAAACATTTGCTAGCAAATAGCAAATGACTTTGAAGAAATCTGTTACAATTTCACTAATGAAAGTGTATCCTCTCTAGCCTTGGATAGCTTTAATAAATCAGGCCTGATATGTATATGTAATGTCATCTGCCAGCAGGTGCACCTTTGCTTTGGGAGGAGCAGTGGTCTCTCTGCAAAGATCGGTAACACCCCCTGCCGAGTCAAACCTATAGCTGTGCAGTCAAAAATGCCTATGCTCCCTGCTGATTGGAGAGCTCTGGATTTCTGATTTAGCAGGTGGCATGCCAGAATCAGTCTGAGAGACCAAGGACAAGGGAATGTATAAAATTTACCCATAAATTAATATTTGGAAAGAGAACTCCTTAAAACTGGTGGCCATTATGAAGAATGCTTCTTTGAATGGTGGCTAGTGGGAAATAACTCCCGTTACATTGGTAGACTTTGGGAAGAATGCACTCCCTTATTTCTGGTTAGAGGGAATAATACCCTATACATTTGTTGTCAATAGAAGAAATGCCCCTTCATTTGTGGTCAGTGGGTAGAATGGCCGCTTACATTGGTGGTTAGTTGTGGTTAGAGGAAACATACCACTTTCTAGTGAAGTAGGGCGATAGTTGTCTTTACCTGGCTTAGAGACTGAGACTATGAATGTACACGAAGGGGCAGCTGAATTCTTATCATCTTTTTAGGTAGGGAGAGAAACTAACATCTTTGTAGGCTTCATATTATTAATGGATTAAGCCATTTTCTGGATTTTCTGGGTGGCTTTTTGGGTAGACCAATTTGAGGAGCTAGTGATGGATTGGTCTGGGTAACCAAGAGAACTTTTTGATTAATTAAAAATATTATCATAAGGGTATAAAGAATACTCAATATTAGGGATTATAAGGAGTTATAAATTCATAAAAGATTTTCTCGATGGTTTCTTGGGTAAACAAGTGTTAGGGAATGGTTGGTTGGCCTGGGTGACCAAAAGAGCTTTTTGCTTACGGTACTTAAAAATATTATCCTAAGGGTATTGAAAAGCGATAAAGGGTCACAAAAGATTTCCTGAATGGCTTCTTGGGTAGACAGATATGAAGACATAATGGTGGGTTGGTCTAGGTGACCAAGAGAATTGTTTGCTTACTTAAAAAATGCTTGAGAGGATAAAAAAGATATAAAAGGAAATAAAGCCATAAAAGATTTTCTGGATGGCTTCTTGGGTGGACAAATGTGAAGGCATAGTGATGGGTTGGTCTGGATCACCAAGATAACTTTGTGCTTACTTAAAAATATTTTGCTGAGTTTATGGAGAAGGGATATAAGGTCACAAAAGATTATTTGGTTGACTTCTTGGGTGGATCAATGTGAGGAGATGGTGGTGGGTTGGTCTGGGTGACCAAGATAACTTTTTGGTCACTTAAAATTATAGCTTGAAGGTATGGAGAAGGGATATAAGGTCATAAAGGACTTTTCTGCATGGCTTCTTCGGTAGACAAATATGAAGACATATTGGTGGTTTGGTCTAGGTGTTCAAGAGAACTCTTTGCTTACTTATAAAAATGCTGTTATAAGGGGAAAAAAAAGATATAGGACCATAAAAGCTTTTCTCAATGGCTTCTTGGGTAGACATATTGGTGGGTTGGTCTAGGTAAGAGAACTTTGTACTTACTTAAAAATAATATCCTGAGGGTATGGAGAAGAGATATGAGGTCACAAAAAAGTTTTGGGTGGCTTCTTGGGTAGACAAATGTGAAGACATATTGGTATTTAGTCTGGATGACCAAGAGAACTGTTTGGTTACCTAAAAAATGCTTATTGAGGCTAGGAAGTAGGGATGAAAGGTGATAAAATGTTGAATACAATTGGCAATGTTAAGAATTGGTGATCATCATGTGATTCATTGTGTGCTTCCCCTTTTGCTGAACTTCTACTAAACTTGTCAATGTGCATTCTCCCATTATTTCCAAAATCATAAACATTCAATCTAAGCCTCTTTACTAACTCAATTTTTTCTTAACACGAACCTCAAGGCTTATGTAATATAAAAGGAACCTTCCATCTGTCTAATCTTTTGTGTTGAATTCCCAAATAAAGAAGAAAGAAAATGAACATGAGCTTATAAAGGCTCTGGGGGTCTTCTGAAGCATGCAGCGAAACCTCAAAACGCTTTTTTCTTCCTCATGAGCGTCCTAATCAATCACGTGTATCAGCCTCATAATCAGGATCAGCTTTGTCTCCAAACAAATTACTAGCATCCGGTTCCTCATCATTAATCGGGAGAAGCATTGTCTTTCAGCAAATTACCAAAATTCATTTTATTTCTACCCGTGGCGTCAGGGTAGATAGCGCACACATGTCACTGTGGCGAGATTACGTTACATCTAATAGATGTCAGCACTGGGGTATACTGACTTATTCTTATTGTTACTATTGGGAAATAAAACATTGCCTATTCCCATCTTTACTGCATCTTTATTATAGATGTAATGGACAAATGACTCCAGGGACATGGAGAGAATACAGACCAGTCTTTCTCAACATTTTTAACGTGGAACCCTTAGAATAATTAGGGGAACCCCTGCTTTAATTACTATATACACAGCTCACACTATAATAGCCTTGGGGTCAGTGGAAAACATGTTTTTCATATTGCTGGCCTTTGGGAAGAATGTCACCCTTACAGATAGCCAAAAAGTTCATTGGTGTTACCTAAACCGACCTGAGAGTCACAAACTGCTCATTGATCAAGGAACACCCAGCAACCTCTGGAGGAATCCTGGTTGTGAAACACTGCTCCATATTGTTAAAGTAATTTAACAATATGGAGCAGTAATTTTCAAATCCATGAAATCCACGAAAACCTTGCCTGTCCGGCACTTACTATACATCAGACGTCCCTGTCTATCAGCTGGAGGGCTTCTCCCTGTCAGCTCCAAACCAAGCTTTCAGCAACCTTCTACTCACTTTTGAGCTCACTCACCCAGACTGACTTTCTGAGTCTCTCCGCCTAGCTCCCTCACAGACCGACTGTCTGTGTCTCCAGCAGAGCTCACTCACACAGTCCACCTGTCTGTGTCTCTAAACAGAGCTCTCTCACACAGTCCACCTGTCTGTGTCTCCAAACAGAGCTCAACTCCCACAGACCCCTGTCTGTGTCTCCAAACAGAGCTCAACTCCCACAGACCCCTGCCTGTGTCTCCAAACTGAGCTCAACTCCCACAGACCCCTGTCTGTGTCTCCAAACAGAGCTCAACTCACAAAGACCCCTGTCTGTGTCTCTCCAAGCGAGGAATCTTGAGCAAATATATCTCATAGGAGAGGAATCTTGGGAAAATATATCTCCCTTCCACCTCCAATCTTGCCTTGGTGTCACAGTATGTATGTATGTATGTATGTATGTGATCACTTGGAAACGCACCGACACATTTCAACTAAACTTGCTAGACATATGACTCAGACTCATGTGTGAGTGCACCGCTGATCTTTGTGCAGCGCTGTTGTATGTATGTCAGAGCTATTTTTGCATGTATGTATGTATGTATGTGTGTATGTTTTGCTCAGTGACAATGTGTTTTTTGCTTAGATACTTGTTTTGGGCTCTTTTACAATTTTCCGGCCTGTAATAATGCTATCGAGAAAATTTAAGGCAATTGGCCGAGTGCAATCAAAGACAAAAAAATGAAACCACACCTTGGACAAGAAAATCACTATAGTTTTATTTGATTCCTTTTCCTGTATAGTATAGGATTGCAATAAATAAATACTTGGACAACGCTGGGTAGTTAGCTAGTCTCTTTATATCTGCAGCTTTCTTTAAAATAAATGATCCTGCTATATAGATCACTGTACAGGCACTTCAGGAAATTCTGTGACAATGCTCTGTCTTCATTTTCTAATTGTTCACCCATGTTGTCACCTACTCAAATGTGCCCCTAGTGGAGGTTAGAAGGAACACATTGCGAACTGTAACCTTACTTTTTTGGCCCCTTTGGGTGCCATTGGCATAAGAGCAGAAATGTTGAACTTGCGGTTTGGATAAGATTTGTTTTGGTTTGTAAATGTGTTTAAATAAAAAAAAAAATGTGCTATAAATGCTAATTACTATATATTTTATCTTAATAATTTAGAGTATGTATTTCGATTGGTTTGAGGAAGCGGTCTTTCCGCGAAATGCGTCATTCATTTGAAATGTGACGAAGGGATACTTTATGTAAATGAACCATCCAAAAACTAATTTTTAGGATGTGTGATTGTGAGGTGTTTTATATATATTGGTTTTTTTTTAGTGTGTTTGCAATAATGAATAAAATTTTGTATGTTTCTATTTAGTATATAAGTTTTGGTTTTTGAATATGAAACAATAATTGTTCCTAAATTACGGGTGTTTTTGGGGCACATATATATTCCTTCTTGTGTTTGATAACTAAAATTATTACAGTAGTGGAACCTCTACTATAGACGTATTTTAAGATGCTTAAAATCCAACAACGCCAAAGTGTCCAATTGCCCCATTTTGATTTGTTGGTTAGGTTTGGGTAGGCGATGGGTAGTGCACCATATTGCTTTGGAGGGGACTCTAGGTGTTATTATGCATCAAGACATAAAATAATAGACCTGGAAAAATGTGACAATGCTTTTCCTGCAAGCAGCTCCGGTGTTGTCATACTTCAACAGGAAGTTCCTTTTGAAAAAAATGGCCCAGATAATTTTCTGTCCAAAAGTAAGTTTATACCAGGCAGCAATCCAGCAACACTGAATAGTAATAAACATAAAATATTATTTCATTGCTTGGGCTTAGACACACTTTAACAAAAATATATTTTTTTTTCTCATCCCTTCATTTGTATGTAAAGAACCAAGCTAATGTGATATTTGTTTCACTGATATCATGAATAAAATATTCTCTGACATTCTCTCACAGCAATTTCTTGTCTAGAGGAAAATCGACACACTTCAGAAACAAATCGTCTCAAACGTGACGAGAAACCACACAACAAAGGATGGCAATCACTAATACCCCGTGCCGCCAGTCGAGAGCCCGTCAGCTGGGCCCTGAGAGAGCTGTCACTGTCAAGCTAAAAGTCGTTTTACAAAGCATAATAATATTGTCATCCTCACGGAGACAAAGTGCTGTTAGCCTGGATATTAATATATTCAGAGAGCTGAAATCACCGGTCTGCCTAATGTAGTGTCGGGAACACCAAAAGGATTTTGTATGAGTCACATTAAACTTTTAGGATTCATATTTCATAGAATGGTGCAGGAACCCAATGAAATTACCTGGAGTTTATTATTATTTGTTCATATAGCACCAACATATCATGTAGCACTTCAAGGAGACAATAATCATGTCACTAAGGACAGGTTCGGACCTGACTATGGGTCCAATGATTCTGCGATGCTCCCCATGGGTAGTGCTTTAGGATCGAGGGATCTCAGGAGGCTCCTCATGGGTGGCACCTTGACATTCGCACTTCGACATTCTTCTGGTATCCCTCACTGCTGCCCCCATTCATTCTCTATAGAGGTGCTGCAAGAGAAGATGTAGCGTCCCCCCCGAGGCCATGATTCCCAGGCATGAGGAAGCAGTAACCGCACCACAACCTCATGACCAGTGTGAACCTAGTCTAAATGTCCATCAGAAGAGCTACAATTTAATGTCTCCGCCATAACCATAGCCTACTGTTCCTAACATAGTTCAATGTCAAATTTTTGGGGTGAAGCTAATTATCCTTCCCCAGTATGTTCCCCCCACTCAAACTCCACACAGACTGCTTTAACAAAGCTCTCCAACACTGGAGAAGATAGACTATCATGGGAGAACCTGCCTGATCCAGCAAACCTGGATTAGATTTCCTAAACACCATCTGGTAGTAGTTTGCAAATGTATGTTATCCATTCCAGGTTTGTTGGATCACCCAGGTTCTCCCATGATAGTCTATCTTGTCCAGTCTTGGAGGGCTTTAATGAATTAGGCCCAATGTGTCCTAGTTGAGATAATCCAAAAACAGTCCAGTCCTGCTACGAGTTGGCCCACGCTGACCACCTTCCGAAAGTTCCAGTTACCTGCCTAATAAATTAAAAAATGTATCTATAAAACTTATATATATTCAACATTATTTAATCCCCTGTACAGTACTATTTTGGCTAAAAGCAGGGGGGAACTAGAGACCAATCAGGTGATATAAATGAATGTGGTATAACAAGAAAGCTCTGTACTTGCTGCTCCTTTTCTGTCCAATCACAGGCTTGGGGAGGAGAGCTGACCTGGGTATGTTTCTTAATGTCAGCAGAGAAAAGGTAGGTCATCAGGCTTGTTTTGTTGTCCAACAGAGCTCTGTAAATGTCAAAACTGGATGGCCAGTTATGTGGGGCAGCTCTTATATCTCAATGGTGTATTTAGGTTTGTGTCCGGAGTTCACCTCTTGGTACATTTAGCATTAAACATTGCAATGCTTCAACTATTGTTGTTGTGTATGCTGTAACTAACAATTTTTTCTATTGTGTATGCACCGTAAAAACAAGCACAAAAACAAGCAATAGTACAATTTATAAAAGTGAGAAAGCTTAAATGTAAATATCACAGCGGATAGCCAATGGGTGCACATTTTACATGTGGGTTGTCCTAGTGGATTGGAAAGGGGCTCGCAGGACTGAGGAGGAACAGAACTGGCCAATTCAGCTTCATCCTAAATTCTACAGAAATTACATATTTGTGATGAAATAAATGGGGTTAATGGACAAATTCGTTTTATGTTTTTTGGGTCAAAAATAGGTTAAAAATTACCCAGGTTATAGACTATGTTTTTCTAAACCAACTTTTTTTGACTCTTTTAATATGGAGGAACCCTTGTATTAATTTTTAGGTCTTAGGGAACCCTTTCTATAATTACTATATCCACAGATCACAGTACAGATAATTCCTGAGTTAAGGACATCCGACATATGGACGACTCCTAGATACGAACGGGGCTTCCCTGCTCCCTCATGTGCAGGACGGAGGCTTGGGGGGGGCAGTGTGCATGACTTGCAGAAGAAACCTTTTGGTAAACACAGCTGAGGTTGTGGGTGATCTTCAGGACTGAGCTCTTCTGCAGCCTCTTGTAACTCTTTAATGACCAAGACAAACTCTGCAGTTGTTTCTGAATGTCTCGGCACCATAAAGTTTTTTTTTCTGCATTTATTAAAAAAATGTACCTGTTCCAACTTACATACAAATTCAACTTAAGAACAAACCTACAGTCCCTATCCCGTATGTAACCTGTATATTAGTGTGGTGGTCAGTAGGAAGAATACCTCTTACACATCTGGTCATTGGGAAGAATGTCAGCCTTACAGCCAAAAAGATTATTGGTATCACCCAAACTGACCTGAAAGGCACAAATTGTTCATTGCTCCTCCTAGTAACCTTTGGGGGAACCCTGGTTAAGAAAGACTGGTCTAAATAATAATTCATATGTTTTTGGGAAGAAAAAATTGATGTTGTGTGTTTGCAGGGGTAATAGAATAACTACACATCTACAGTCACAGCTAGGGAGGAGCTGACATGTAAAAAAGTTTAAACTCTTAAAATTAAAGTATATTTCTTTCTCTGTGTTATAAAACTATAGAGCACAGAAAAACAAAAAATATTATCCTCCTCCTGCCTGTCACTTGTCAAAATCCTTTTTCTGTTTTTTTTCCTAATGTAAACTGAGCTGGATAATATGACACTTGCCTTGCGTAGTTCTTAACCCTCAGTGAATATAGTAAAAAAGAATTTATGAAAAGAAAAGAAAACATAATTTCTGTTTGCATGTAAATGGATGGCTGAAGTCAGCAAAGCTTGACCTCATTCACTAAGTTAATTGAAAAGTGAACTGCCTAAACAGTAAATCAGCCCTAGTTAAGAGAATGGCTAGTTAATGATTGGCTGATGAGTCTGTCTGTATATAATACAAGAAACAATGACATTTGGGAATACTCAATTGCTTGATGGAACTGATAAAAGCTGAAGGTAGAAGTGCTCTGTATGCAGAAATAGGTGCGTCCAGAGGCATTCCTTGCATGACCGAAATTAGCCAATGTAATCGTGTAATGTAATATAATATAACATAAAAATGTAATAAAATATGATTTTCAAGGCCAAAAAAAGGAAAAATTACCTGATCATATACTAGGGACTTTCTGAATGCAAAGCTGGAAAAAGCCATTTTTGCGTCTTTTATATTTATTTGTGTTTGGTTTACTATTTTTTTCTCCCAGAACAATGTCTTTTTTTCTCTCTGAATGGAGTCAATGTAGAAAGCTCCTGACTGCTTGTGTTTTATATCATCGTGCTAAGGCAAACAGGAAAACAACACGCTGAACCTTTGCCAACACGGGCACTTAATGCTGTAAATGACACCATTTTTCTTCTATTTGGTTTTGGAATGAATTCCGAGGCTGTACAATACGAGCGGGCTATGTAGTAATAATATGCGGATTTCTTGCTGATTTTCCATGCTGTTAAAAGTATTTGTTGCTGACGAGAACCTTTTCTGCACCTATAACAGGCGATTGGTGTCTTGTTAAATAAGAGATTCCCAATGCTTGGCGGCATTTCATGCCGAGTGAATATGAGTGTTTACTGCGTGGTAATGCTATGTCTCTCCTAAAAGTTACTGAATGGTTATAATATTCTCTGAAATAATTCAGAAAAATGTCTTAAACCCATCCAGGGCCAAACTTCAGGACCTGTGATTACTGCAGAACACTAACAAGAAGAAGCATGGGCCATAGCACTGTGCATACCTGCCAACTAGGGCAAAAAGCTCACCCACACCAACGAGTCTAACTTCCCCTTAACCAGTCTTTTATAGATGAATAAAATATAAATTTGTGGGCAAACTAAACAATTTTTCACTACCAAATGTATATTAATATATATTTAATAATCTTAAAAGTCCTTTCGGGTGTATTTCAAGGGTATTATCTTATCTACAAATCCAAATGTTCCTCAACACTAGCCGAATGTTCTTTGTAATTGAGCAAATGTTCTTTGAAGTTGAAGGCTCTTGGGGTATAGATGAAGAACACGGACTCCTATAAGTGGATGAATTACCTCCCATTAACTTAAATAGATTTGCTGAATTTTAATGAATGTTTTGCCAACATTCAAAAATGTCAACAACAACAGGATGTTCAGCCAATTTCAAAAAACGTTTGCTAAACTTCTCACAAACCAAACATGGGAGCATTTGCCCATCTCTAAAATTCCCATTATTCAATACACCGTTCCAAGCAATCTATGGGACATACAGGGGCTGTTTGACAAGTAGTGAGTCTGGCATATAAATAATAAAAATATTTTAGTAAAAACTCTGTAAATTATTAAAATATAAAGCCTTAGATGAAATTGGCAAAAAAGTACAAATATATCTATTATATTTATATTTTTTAAAACTAAGTTGACAAAAGGCGTTTTGTTTCATCAGGACAATGTGCCAGCACACAAGTCAGCTGTTGCAATGGCCACAATTCATGAATGCGGCTTTGAATTGTTAGAACACCCACCATATTCACCAAATATGGCCCCATCAGACTATTATCTGATGGGGCCATATTATCCCTAAAAGGGAAGAGATTTGACGTTGATGATGATGTCATCAAGGCTGTGGAGGACTTCCTTGAGGGCCAAGATGTTGAGTTCTATAAAAAGGGTATAAAGGCCTTAAAAGAAAAGTCTGAAAGGTTCATTCTGCCTCATGGAGATTATATTGATTGATTGATTATATTGATTGATTATATTTTCCCCCTTCATGTCTGGATATTATCCCAATCTTCACTCACAAAACTCTTGTATCTTCCATCCTGATCACCTCCTCACACTTTCCTATTCTTCATATATGGTTCACCACTTTTGAACTTCGTTCTGCAACATTGGTCATGATTTATACCCAAAGCACACCCTGAAACTGCCTCACTTCAAAGCATACAATTATTTATAATAATTGTATGCTTTGACATGCATGTAGATGTAGATGGTGGCTCATGGGTTAGCACTCCAGCCTTTCAAGCACTAGGTCCCAGGTTCGGATCCCAGCCAGGACATTATCTGCATGGAGTTTGCAGGTTCTCCCCATTCCTGCATGTGTTTCCTCTGGCTACTCCAGTTTCCTCCCAAAAACATACAGTTAGGTTAATTGGCTTCCCCCTAAATTGACCTTAGACTACAATAATGACATATGACTATAGTAGGGACATTAGATTGTGAGCCCCTCTGAAGGACTGTTATGGACATGTACAGCGCTGTGTAATGTGATGGCGCTATATAAATACTGTGTAATAATATTATTGTAATACCAACTGCCCAAGAATCTGCTCCAGATTTCTCTCCTTGTGTAGTGTTTCCACCCATCTCTCCTCTAGAACGTACATTTGACAGAGCAGGACCCTCCTCCTAATTGGTTCTATTGTAACATTATTGTATGGTCTTATTTTTATACTTTACATTATTTATGCATGTATTTAATTATGAGATCAGGAAGGATTTCATTTTCTGCTGTTGGAGAAAATTGAACCAAGGTTTCCTGTGCCTTCCTCTTGATCAACTGTGTGTATGGGGTTGTCCTGGGTATGTCGGTTTCTAGTATGTTCATTTCCTTATTAGTTGAACTTGGTGGGCTTATGTTGTTTTTGTAGCCTGATTAACTTTAATATCATTGGATGTTCCCAATATTAAGGGATGAACCGGTAATGTATTGTTCCATACTGTTGTCTGTATAGCACTTTGTACAGCACTGATGTGCTTTTTAAATAAAAAAGATCACAATAAAACATTCACAAATGTTGCCTAATTTGCACACAACATACACACATAAGCTCATCTGTTGAACAAATCACTACGGCAAGTGGTTAAAAAAATAGAGAGGTCTCTCTATAAAGATAGTTTCACCCAAAAGCTGCATTTTTTCATATTGAAATTAATGTATCAATCATGAGAAAAAAATATTTATATTGAATCCAATGAAAAAGAAATGTGTTATTTGGGTAGCTTGAGTTAAAACATTTGTAAACAGTTCCCTAAATGTGTAATACTAAAACAAAAACTACAGGTAGTCCCCGGGTTAAAGACATCTCACATACGGATGCCTCCTAGATACGAATGGGCTTCCCTGCTGGTTAGTGTGCAGAATGGAGGCTTGAAGGAGAAGGGGGCGGTTTGCATGACTTGCAGAAGAAATCTTTTGGTAAACACAGCTGAGGTAGTGGGTGATCTTAAGGAATGAGCTCTTTCTGCAGACTCTTGTAACTCTGCAATTGTTTCCTTTTGCATTTCAAAGCACAGCTTGCTCCAGAAGTTAATGAATGTCTAGGCTCAATAAAGTTTTTTTTTCCTTTGTTTGTGATTAGTGACTGATTAGTAACTGACACCATGCTGTCTAATATTATATTGGGACACACATCTGTCCTAATTGCATTTATTAAAATATTGTACCTGTTCTGACTTACATACAAATTCAACTTAAGAACCAACCCACAGTCCCTATCTCGTATGTAACCCGGGGACTTCCTGTATATGTTTAATATGGAGGTAACTCAAAATGCAAAAAGTTACCAGGAGGTAGAGTTTTTGGGCAGGAGAGACATGCAAAGTCTTTGTCCTGGCTGTTGGTGGCATTCTTTTTCTCTGTGTACACTGCATAGCACACGAGCCTGGTGGTGCCAGAAAAAGACCTGGATATGCCAGAGACATTGGGCCTGATTTATTAAAGCTCTCCAAGGCAGGAGAGGATACACTTTCATCAGTGACACTGGGTGATCCAGCAAACCTGGAATAGATCTGGACCAGGATTCAAAACATTTGCTAACAAATTGCAAAGGACTTTAAAGAAATCCATTCCAGGTTTGCTGGTTCACCCAGCTTCACTGATAAGAGTGTATCCTCTCCAGGATTGGAGAACTTTAATTGATCAGGCCCAATGTAACAAGTGCAAGAGTTCTATCATCAGTGGCCACCCAATTCCTGAAGAGGATGACGATGGACCTGGAATAGTCGGCAGTGAATATGGCAGTTTTGGGGGGTGCAGTGTTCACAAGATCCTTGACCCCATTGGCACAGGGCACTGAGAAAAGGGTAAATATGTGCCATAATCATAAAGTATGCCATGCCTATTATGGCAAAACTCACCCACATCAAGTTCCGCTTTAGATATAAAACACATCTAAATCATCAGCTTCAACATTTCTAAATGCAAAAAAAAAAAGAATAATGAAATGACCTGAACCATTACTATACATTTGAGAAATAAATTGCTGTTAAAGTTTTCAGCATAAGTGAAATATTCTAGCGCATGCATTGGATGTTCTTGTTTCGAAGCTATAAAGTTAAATCATTAGGGCCGTCTCCCAGGTTTGCAGCAAAATATAAAATTTATTTCAGCCATGTACATCTCTCAACTACAAAACGTCTGATGGTATTTTGTGTTCATGCATTAATAAATCAATGGAACAAAGCGCTTGAAAACTGTTTACCAATTTACTCTCTGGTACATCCTCCAGGCTTAATTTTGTTATCCAGGTATATCTAGAGATGATCCCCTTTCCTTGGTACGCCATTTCCAGCGTGATTGCATAGCCAGCAGAAGGCAGTGTTTGCTTGCAGATATTTTCTCACCAATGTATCACGCAGCATTATTTGAAAACATTATCTGTAAAAAAAAAGAGAAAACAGATACAGAGGGACGGCACAAGCAAACCATATGGGGTGTACAGTGAAAATTAGAAATTGCAATGCACGTAGATCTGACAGCATTCTTCAAAATACAAGGGCGATAGCTGAGTAATGCAAAACGTACTTTGAAACTGGAATACGTTCTGCAGTCACACAGGGTGAAATTAATTGAAACCTAATTAGATTTTTATTCTCATCAATTAACTGTTTGTGCAGTCAGAAGCTGCAAGGTTCATCCTTCCCATTTTAAAGAAAATGGGTCATTTAATTGAAAAAAATGTCTTCTGCAACAGAAGATCTTTTTGATGGGCTGTGTGTCCTACCAACCCTCTGTTCCAGCACTGAAGACTCCATTAGTACCTTTGGCATTTAAATCTTCTTGAAGGCTCCGGTACCTTTGCCCCCCCCTCTTCACTAGATGGTTTAATCCTCCAACCTCTACAACAATACCTGCACATATCCTATAGTAAAGTATAGGCTGAAGGATTGTACCATAATGGGTGGCAGGGGTGTAAGATATTCAACACTTTGAGAGTTGTCACAGATGGAAGCAGCAGGCTATAATGGAAAGAAGGTTGGGGACACTGGCCACTGGAGTTAATAATATTATTATTACACGGTATTTATGTAGCGCCGACATATATTACGCAGCACTTTACAAAGTCCATAGTCATGCCATTAGCTGTCTCTGAAAGGGGCCCACAATCTATGATCTATAATGCCTATAAAACCTATAATGTCCCTACCATAGTCATTTTTTTACAGGAAGCCAAATAACCCAACTGCATGTTTTTGGAATGTGGGAGGAAACCCATGCACACACGGGGAGAACCTGCAAACTCCATGCAGAATTAGAGTTAGTACAAAAGCTCTTTTCTTGTGACGTACTGCTGGTGAAATAGAAAATCATTGTAAAAAGACTGTTTTAAAGAAACTTACTCTGCCTAACCTTGGCTTTATATACATCTTGGATATTCTGGGGGATGAATGTGTAAAATATTCACTTGCCAATTCGGTCAAGATTTGTCAATTTTTTTTATTTGGATACACCTATAGTGTTACCCTATAGTGTTACCCGTGAACTGGGTTCTTTTGATAACTGACCGCTAGTTTGTAGAATGAGCCAATTTGCATTGAAGAAGGCACGCCATGGGGATTTGAATGGCCATGAATGGAAAAATGGACAAATTGATGGGCGTAGAATTTTTAAATAAAGTCTTAAAGCTTGGATCTTCCCGCCATATTGCCTGACTCACCTTTCTGTGTTCTGGTCCCTCTTGTTGCATTCGCCATAATAAAAAGCAAATACAAATCTAGGCCACATCAGCTATGCAGGCTTGGGAACTCCCAAAGTTCCTGAAAAATATATAAAAATGTCTGTGACTGGGCAATGAATGAAGAAGATGCACATTGGTAAGCTTACCTTTTAGCACATGAGCACTGCAGCACAACTGATTGGCTCCTTGTAAGGCTATATACACATGTGCAATTTTTATAGATGGAAACGATCATTTATGAGAGCAACAGATGACGAAGGAGCACTGTACACCAGCACTCATTCTGTTCAATGGAGAGAGGGGAGGAAGAGTGATCAGCACCCTGCTTGCTCTTCTCCCATGGCTTGTATAGCGATTGTTCCCCATCGTCGTACATGGATCTGTCCTGACATCAGTCGACCGCTGCTCACATGTCAGATTCTCGCCCAAGATGAGCACAACCGATGTATGCACATATCCTAAGGCTACGTACACACGACAGATGATTCTCATCTGAATATGGTTTCAGGGCTGGTATCGGATGAGAATCTGACGTGTGTACAGTGGCTG
Source organism: Pyxicephalus adspersus (assembly GCF_032062135.1). Taxonomy (NCBI): domain Eukaryota; kingdom Metazoa; phylum Chordata; class Amphibia; order Anura; family Pyxicephalidae; genus Pyxicephalus; species Pyxicephalus adspersus. The sequence continues at coordinate 47,854,572 of NC_092868.1, forward strand.
TCCAATGTCATTCATGGATCGTCCTGGCAGATGTATGAATGACGAGTAATGAACGACCACAATGCAAGTAAAGAGGAGAGAGCACAGCAGGGTGCCGCTTGCTCATTCTCCTCCTTTCCTCTCCATAGAGCCGAACGCTTGCTCATTCTCCTACTTTCCTCTCCATAGAGCCGATCCTAGGGCTATGTACACACGTCAGATGATTCTCATCTGAATATGGCTGTAGGGCTGGTATCGGATGAGAATCTGACGTGTGTACAGTGGCTGTCCAATGTCGCTCATGGATCATCCTGGAGGATGTACAAATGACGAGTGATGAACGACCACAATGTAAGTAAAGAGGAGAGTGCACAGCAGGGTGCTGCTTGCTCATTCTCCTCCTTTCCTCTCCATAGAGCAGAACGGCACTGTATGTACAGGACTCATTCGTGCATCTTTCAGTCTTTTGTCATTGGAAAGGATCGTGAAGGATCCTCCTCCCAATCTAAGCTTTGCTCTTCATGGACTGCAATATCATCAGATGTAGCTACTTACATTGCTTGCATTTAAATAAAAAATAAAGAGCCGCATTAATTTCCATCTTTTACATCCTCCTAATGTTCAGGTCTAACACTGTGCTCCTCATTAAAAAAGAAGTAGTTTAAATATAAAAGTTTATGTATTTGTTTAAACATTTTCAAAACGCCGCAGCGAACAGCCCCCCCTCCCTCTTGCTTTATTATAACACAAAACATACATTAAAGGAATATCTCAATATCGCTGCATAAAATAAAGAAGCATAATTAGAAATCTATACGGTAACAGCTGCGTTCTTCTTAGCAATATGAAAGGAGTTGGCCTACTGAGCTGAGTAGCTTTGTAGCACATGGTTGGAGCCAGATGATCACAAGATCTTCCTCCCGCTGCAGACCCCAGCGGGATTTATTGCCGTTATTGCTCTGGTATTATCACAACAGACATTATTTCTTCTTTCATCTGCTGACCTTGCAAACAAATATAACTTTCTTTTTTTTCCCTGGAGAGGTAATGATTGTCATGGCTCTGTGTTTAGAAAGGTCTTGCATAAGTCGCCCTTTAAAAAGCCCGATAATGAGGGGGCTAAAATCATTAATAAGAAATGCTAACTACACAGATAAATATTAAGGCTGGAAAGGTAATTGAAAGAAGCAAAGTTATAGATAAAGATTTTTGCCGGGGGCTTAAAGAGGTAATGCATTGATCAGCAGAGACATGGAGAGGGGGTGAGGAGGGGTTACTGAGAAGATCTTTTTAGAGACAACAGAGAGAATTTGCAATAATGTGAATTTGGACTTTGAAATTGTAATAATCTACATTTTAGGGATTTTTTGTATTCTTCATTTGTATTTTCTCCGTGTAACTGCAGTAGTATCAGGCTACACGGCCGTCATTATCCTGCCTGAGCAGTTGATATTAGAAATATAGCTGCCATGTTATTGGAAAAGCTTTGATAATTCACAGTTTTGCACTCTAGAAGGTCATTACCAGTCATGAACTAAGGCTGCATACACACGTCAGATACTCGGCATCTGAGACGAACTGTTGTGCTTGAAAATATGACGTGTACAGTGGTCACCCAACGGCATTCATTAATCCACCATACTGGATCAACAAACAACCGATCACTAAGCGTGTCAATGGAGGTGAGCACAGCGGTATGCTGCTTGCTTGTCTTCCCTCATCTCCTCTCCATAGAACAGAATAGCCCTCATTCATTCATCTGTCACTGGAAACAATCATGGAAAGAAAATCCTATGAGTGTATATAATAAGACTGAAGATTTCATATGGGACCTTACAGCTTGACATATCTGTTCTGATAGTGAGAGAAGTAAATACCAGCATACTTAGCCATCCCTAAGTGTAAACCAAATACTAAAGTTGGGTCATTTTTTAGTAAATATTAAATATTCCAAAAATACCCGGGGATCCTGACAATTCCTTCTCTCTTTAAAGCCAAAACAAATGGTTGATCCTCAGCCCCAAATTATGCAGAATAGTTATTTCTCAGTGTGTTCCTCCAGTCTAGCACAGCCACCTACCTTTGGCTTGCTGCAGATTTTCTTGGAGCTCCTGGTTGCTTTCTATAGGCGGGGAGTTGAAAGCCATCAAAGGTCAAAAACTGGAGCTGGTCAAGTGGTGGGGTTCTCCTTTTTACATAACTCACATATGTTTTATATTAACCTCTGCTAATCATGGAAGTCTCTCTGCAGCATTAAGGGAACCCTATAGGACTCCATAAGTTGCATACTATGGCCCATATTTTATGACTTGTCAGGCCATATAGCGGAAGTGGGTAGTGATTTCTGCTCCCCATTATGAATGACCCCCCATCGTGTAGGTGCCGCCATAGTGAATAGTTAATGCCATTCTCAATCTATGAGCATTACTTCCAGACTTACACATCTTTGTACTGGGGGGTCTCAGCGTTCAATAAAATTCAGCGTAGCTCTGTAATTATAATATATAATATGTAGCTGCTGTTTAGGTATTGGAAATAATTAAAGCAGCAGTTACCAGTACACTGTTTAATCAGCCATGGCAGCAGGAACATAATAGTGAAGGCGGTTTCTGCCTTGTTCTAACACCATATTTTGCCTCACGTGTGATTCAATTTTGTTCAATCTAATTTTGATTAGGAGAAAGTAGGTTTTACAAATATTACAGTGGTTACCCTGGATTTTGCAGCTATGGCAACTATTCTCCCTGGGATGTTTCAAGGCTTATCCTAAAGAAATATAGCTATGTCTGTTTTGGAGGTCTTGTAAAGCTCAAGAACATATGAATGATTCTATTTATTTTACCCCATGGGAGGTTCATGGGCAGAAATATAAATTTTAGACAGTTTAAGAATAAAATATATACAATAAAAACTCTTGCTCCCTACATGGAAGCAACGGTACCTCTGCAGAGGTCTGGCACTCCCCCTTCTGAGTCATAGCTACAGATCTCCAATCAGCAGGAAACACAAGTATTTAGAGCAGAGCTATTGGTCAATTTTAGTTAGGGGAGTGTCTGTTTTCTGCAGAGAGACCACTGCTGCCACAAGGAGAGCAAGCTTCTTTCTACCCATTGATGTGATCTTCCTTAACTTCCTGTACTGAAAATCCAACAGAATGGGAGAGGAAATCTCTACAAAGTTTAGAGGAGTTCTTTCTTGGAAGATTTCCCTGCATCTCTTCCAGTTCCACAGACCTAACATTTTGAATTCCTCATTACTCTCTCTCTTTCATTACTCTAGTGGTCACTGGGACAAATCAAATAGGAATCTACCAAGCAGGGATACCAACAGCAATAAAAACTTGACAATCCTATCTAACACTATGTTAACACTGGCCATGAGTTTGCAGAGTGGTTGCAGCTTCCTGATGCCAGGGGACCTCCGACTTGGGGGAGACGCTACATATAACTCTCCCCGCAGCAACCCCATAGAGATTGTAGTCGAGTGGCTGGCGAGGTGCTCATTGCCAGAAGCTGTGCGGGATCACTCAATCGTCTGTACATGTCTTAAAACAAAATGTTGGATTTACAGTACATGCACTTTGTGATTTGGGGTGAGAGAACATATAAGGATCTGTATATTTATTTTACTAGTACTTGGTTATTTAAAACCTAAACACCAGTATATTAGCCTGACACCATCTAATGGAAGAATACAAACCGATAACTTATGACGGCGCTGGATACTGCCCACCCATTACAGGGGCAAAGAGTATTCTTTGGCTGAATTTAATGATTTGGCCACAGCTCCTTAAATGACACTTGGAAGGTTCAGTACATTCAATAGATTTTTTATCATTACAAAAACAATTAGGTGCTGTTTATGTTGGGACTAGCGGTTAATAACTATGCCGCCTATCGCTCCTAGTAGCCTATTGGCAACTGCTTGCCGCCTGGAAGAGCTTACAGGCGGTGACTGCTGGATTTTTTGCAAACATTTGTACAGACATTTACTTGCAGCTGGAAGTGGTGTATTTTAGTTTTTAACTTGTATTATAGATTTACAGTTCATCAACTGAGATTGATTTCACCTTTGGATGTCGCATGCTACATCTGAAAAACTGTATGGCAATGCAACTGCAAACAAATCTCAAATCTTGGCCAGGACACTATCTGCAGGGAGTTTGCAGGTTCTCCTTGTGTTTTCATGGGTTTTCTCCCAATTTCCAAAAACATGCAGTTAGGTTAAATTGGCATTACCCTATGGTAATGACATTACGTTGTGAGCCCCTTTGAGGGACAGTTATTGATGAGACAAGGGACGTTGTAAAGTGCTAGGTAATATGTTGGCATTATATAAATACTGGAGCCACTACCCTGCCTTCCTCAGCCATATTCCAGGACTGCTGTACCCACATGTGTCTATGGTCAATGTTGAGAGCTGTAAAAACAGTAAAGTGACAAGGTCTTTTTAAAAGCTCCCTCTGGCCCACCTATACTCACCTACCATGCACTCCAATAGCACTCCGATATCACCCTGCTGCTCCTCGAGTCAAGCCCTGTGTCAGTTTGCTGCTAAGTGGTATTTGCAGTAATACTGTTGTCATACTTCTAAAGGTCTTGGCCTCATTCTACTTGCATGTCCTCGATGTTACAATATAAAGCTTCCCACATGCGGTAAAAATAAATATAATTCAGGTGTGTATCGCTCTGTGGTTGATGTTGTATTAAAAAAGAAAAGAATAAACACGGATTGTAGATTAGGTTAATGGACAAAAGAATTCTTGGCACAATATAATTTTACTAAACTTCTTTCATGACTAATATAAAGGTATTACGCAGGAAGCTAGAGCCAGCCAAGATTTCAGCAATTTCAGCATTGGGGTTCATGAGAAATCGTATGCAGATGGATACTTTTTGGTGGACATTAAAAGCACGCCACTGCAGTGCCATGGACATGCTGGGTGTTTTGCCAAGGTAATGCTGAATTTAAATGATTCTCCACCAGGGATAGCCTGACCACATTGTGCCAATTCTTATATCAATGACCTGCATAGAATGGTGAGCAATGTGTGCGGAACAAAAAGAGAACCCTGCCAGGAACATGCCAAATTTCTTTTGGACACTGATCACTAGGTACCCTGTGCCATAAACATGCTAAGAACTCGGCTATGCTAAGCACATGATGTATTTTATCAGGGACATTATGCACACATTAAATACACTACTGTGGGTTTCCTCCGGGTACTCCGGTTTCCTCCTACATTCCAAAAACATGGAGTAAGGTTTATTGGCTTCCCCTTTAAAATTGACCTTACACTACATTAATGACATATGACTATGGTAAGGACATTAGATTGTGAGCTCCTTTGAAGGACAGTTAGTGACACGACTATCGACTTTGTACAGTGCTGCGTAATATGATTGCACAGTATGCGTAAATACTGTGTAATCATAATAATAATAAAAAAAATAATAGGGTCTTGTTAAGTTTATAGGATTCTTTATCTGGGACCTGCTGACCAAATCAAGTAGCCAAATTCAGAGGTTTTTTTTGGCATCAGCTACCTCATTCTTGCCAGGAAACTGTATTGGAAGGCCTGGATACGGTCATAAGTGATTGTCTTGCTGCAGGTTTGCATCTCTTTATTTGGGATCCAGGCCCGGAGTGTCCTAGAAGGAATAGGTGGGCCAGGCACTCCTTCCTTTTACCAAACCAGAAATTGGAAATGGCTATGGAGCACCTGGCCAATGATAAGTAAAGGAAGCAGGTCTTTCGGACTAGGGGGAGATGCAGCCGGAATCCAGGTGGACAGGGACACCCCAGGAGGTCTTCTGATGTTTAGATGTGCGGGACCGACAACTTTGAAAAGTGTCAGAAGGAGGGAGGCTCAATTTTGTATTTTGCTGTTATGCTGTGATGACACCTGTGAGGGGAAAACCCTAAAATTTGCCTATTTTTGTTGCTGTTTTTGAATAAAAGTGGGAAAAGTGCCCTGAAATTGGAACTAAGGTCTTAAATACCTCTCGGCAGTGAGTGCATTTGAAACTAATCCGTCACAGCTGCCATACTAAAATGTAATGTTCAGTCAAGAGTTGGCATTGGATATGGCATCAGATGTACACTAACAGTGACATTTCATGTAGCCGCCATATTTGGACCATTTTCAGCACACTTTTTTCCTTCCATTATTTTCAGATTTCAGTTGTGCAAAGAACATACACAATTCTGCTAGAACATGTTATCAGCCAAGTTATTTCAGCCCGTCTGCCCTATTCATAAAAGGCCTCCATGTGTTACTTGCAAGCGCTGGTTATTTTTATTGGTCCTGTGACCTCGCTTTGTCCCATGATGAGTTGCGGAACATGTGCCCACTTTTGTGCACAGCTGCATAGCTGGAGGGCTCGATCTTCCAGGATTGCATTGTTAGGTTGTGGTCTGGCCTCCCTCCACACTACATAATTCTGTTAATGGAAATGTAGAGTTATTTGTCACAAAGGGATCAATCTCTGGGCAGAACAGATACAGTAATAGCCAGGAACAATGCACTGCTCTCTGTACACAAACAGAGCACGCAAGAGCAAAACAGAGTGAAGCAACCTTGGAACCTAATCTACAATATGTCAATCACAAACACTTCGTGATTCTTCAGCTTTTTTAAAGGAAAACAGGTTAGAAGGAGAAAAGAGAGGGGCTTCAGGCTCTTGTTTTAAGTTGTGTATTGTTTGAATAGCAGTTTTGGCTATCAAAGGTCTTAAAGGTCATAATGCCTTTGATAGCCAATTCCAGCAAGACGTTTCTCTTTGTACCTCTCTCCTCCCTCATCCACGGACTTGGCATTTCATGAATTTAAAGACCAGGAAATATCTGTATTTTATACTACAATCTAACCCAAGGCATCATCTACAACTTAACCCATATCAGCAGCAACACTTATCCTTATCATCTGTGTCATACCTATCTGTGACAACAGCTCCACCTCGCTTAGACAATATATTACTCTTACCCCTGAGGAAGCCCTGTGGCGAAACGTGTCGGGTAACAAGGCGTTTTTCATGCACACCTTTCTAGCCTAGAATGTTACTGTCCTGCTTAGCCAATCACCAGCCCATGATTCTACATTAGGGAATGATCTTTTATGATGTAACACACTATTGTACTGATATATGATACCAGACTGTTAAACTGCTTTTTAAAACAATACACAACTTAAAACAACTCTCTTTTCTCCTTCTAACCTGTTTTTCATACACTTATCTTTAAAGTCTGAATCAAGAAGTGGTAGATTTCGGAATTGGGATTTTGGCACAGAAAGGGTTGGTATTTAATGCAGGGTACACTGCACCAGGAGAGGGTTACGGTTACATGGAATATATAAGCATTAGGTTTGGAGGGAGAATTAGAATAGATTCAGACCTGGTACGAGATCAAGGGATCCTAGTCCGATCCCTGCGGCTTCTGGGCCACCCCTCGGTCACCCACACCACAATGCTCTTTCCATAAAACCCTGCAGATTTGACAATGGGTGGCAGTGAGTGGTACTGTACCCGTTTCTGATGCCCCTACTCATTCTTTATGAGGCTGGCGCAGGAATAAGCTTTATCTAGACCCTCCCCTGAGGAAGCCATTCAGCAAACCTGAGGAAGCAGTAGCAACACCACATGTGAACACAGCCCCAGCTTAGGACACGAACCCTAAATGAATCACATAGGGGTCAGTTTATTAGTGTTTCCTTATAATATTCACCCAACATTCGTAAATCTGTAGTAAAAGAATTGTTTATTAGTCGCCTAGTTTGTTTCAATTTTTAAGCTGTGCGTATTTTGCTTTTTGTATTTTTCTTCCATATTCTTTTTGCATCTCAGTGCTACTCATCTTTTTTTTAGCCCTTTTCTCTTTTTTCCTTTTATCTGAGCCATGATGGTGCTGCTTTTTAAAATTCGTATCACTCAGAATCATGTTTTTTGTACCCTTTATCTGTTCCTGACACTACCCCTTCTGTAGGCTTTCTCCTTTTCATCGGCTTCGCCGATGGAACTACCAGATGATGCAGCTCCATAGAATAATATTATATCACTGTGCGCTCTCTTCCTGTTCAGTATCCCCAGTGCAAAACACAAATAGAAAATAATCATTTAACAATGCCTTTAGGAATACAAACTTACCCTCAATGATAATTTCATTTGGACCTTTGTAGATGTTTGTTGGGGGTCAAAAACAAAGGTGATACAGGCAATTTTTCTATCTTTCCAGGAGGGACAAAAAAAAAAATATAAAAGCTCACATGGGAAAATGTTGAAATTGCAAATGCAGAATTTATAGCTGGGCTCTAGGCAGAAATAAAGGACACAAATGAATGCAGCTTTGTAATCATTACAACATTTGTTATGTATTTATTTCATTTATTTATGTATGCATTTCTTTTTTTTCTTTGTATTAAGGTCCATCTATGCCACAATGCCCTGCGCTGCAATGTTTTGAATACCGATGCATTGTGCCACAAAGGACCTTAATGTCTGAGAATTAATGTGATGCAGTTCATTCATTTTTATATAAATATGATTTTATTGAAATTAATTCAAAATAAATGGGCACTTCAGTCCACAAAATATTAGTGCTTGTTGCATTTAATTTTGCCATACACGTTGTGCTTGTGTCGTGCTGTGTTTCAACACAGATGGATGAAGGTTGGGTTACTCTTACCTTTTATTTGAGGTTCCTAGGATTAAGTGAAACTTTGTAAATTTTAGTGGGATGCATCTGTAACCCACAATTCACTGCATGCCTTCTGAAATACGTCAGCAGGTTAAAGTGGCCAATAAATAGTGTTTTCTGTCATCTAAACATTATGCCGCATCCCAAGAACTCACAGAAAACAACTAATCAACAAACCGCATCTGGTCATCAATCAAAGATTTAGGATTTAAAATGCCAGCAAACTTTATTGAATGCATTATAAAACATAAACATTAAAAACATTATCAAAAATGGGAAGTAAATTCTATCACTAGTTTGGTTTAAAATATTTCAAACTCAACGCGTTTCACAGACACTAGATTCGCTTCTTCAGGAATTAATTTGAGACCTGTAGTCCAACACAAACTGAAACAACAAATCAAAATTGCAAATTTTTGATACATACTTGATTTTGATGACAACATGTCTTACTGTAGAAAAGTCAATATTAGTGCAAGGAATCCTAGGTATGGTAAATAGTAATATCTGGGATTCCCTGTGCTGTTACCTCTTTGCAGGGGATCTTCCATGGCTGACGATGGTTTTACATTGTTGGACTCATTAATGTCAATAATGCAGGATTACTTCTCAGGACATAAATAAACTTTTTTAATATGTAAAAAGTATGCGTCATGTTTTATACCAACTTTTTTTTATGGTGTGCTTGTATACTGTAATACTGAACACTGTATTGAACACTTTCTGTGAATTTGTAGGAAGTACTATTGTAACTCTGTACCTACTATACTGGAGGAGGGAGCAGATATGTTAAGGTAAGGCATGGGGTCTGGTATGGTACAGAAAGCAAGTCTGTGCCCCCCCTCTCCTGCTCAAACTGGCTTCATGCTAGGATAGGGGTCCAGGTAAAATTAAGGGGGCATCATTTTTTCATCTGATGAAAATACTTATATAATGTGCAGTTTTAGGTCATCTCCCTAGCAAACAATTTAAAGAATTTGGCCATCAAACCCAGGTAGATTCGCCCGTTCCTTTTGTTGAGCTGCTTTGGGATGACAACACTAATGGCACCACAACACCCATGTTTTATGGCACGTCACTGTAACTTCCCAGAATTTACAGGCTCTAAGTGTTTGCAAATGACCAATGCAGGGATTCAGGAGCATGAATGATAACTGTCCCAGTAACAGCCAACTAGGGGAACATCTTTGCAGAGATCTCCTGTTAATTCCAGATGCATCCCAGGGACAGAGCCCTCCCTGGGAATTCCTCTAGGGATGTCAGGAACCCCCATTGTACCCTATGGTTTCTTTCAGACAGTAGTGACCTAGGAACGGGTGGAAGGAACCAGAACACGCAGAGGGGAACTTGCTACTTTGGTACTGTGTCAGATAACAGCATAGTCTGCTGAGGTTGTTGGCTTCACATCCAAGATGGTGGCACCCAACAATAGTATCAAGACTTTGAAGGGACTTTAACAAGTAAAGAGACTATTGAGACTTTTACAGGTACATGACATACCTAAAATACATTAAATGCACGTATATTCTTAAGGATTTTTTTTCAGTAATGAATCAGGTGACAAGGTAATTTTAGGTATATAATGGGGTATTTTAACCTCCCTGGCAGTATTCCTGAGTGTGGATAGGGGAGGATTTTCCATACCAAAAACGGTAACCCCAAGCCACACTTGGGGTGGAATTTCCAGGGACATTAAAAGTCCTACCTGGTTCACACATTCCAGCGGTGTCCTCTAGCAGTGCCCGCAGCGTCCTCCAGCGATGTCCGGCATCTGCATCCATGGAGTGTGAATGTTAGGGACCTGAGGCCAAGGGAAGCATATGCCAGCCAGACATCTGCTCGTGAGTGCCTGGCTGGGAGTTAGGACCGTTGAAATGGTAGGCAGGACAGGGCAGGAAATTTAAAATATTGGGGATTTTTAAATGTACCGCTTTTACATTTAGAAATCCTCATTTTTCATACCGCCAGGGAGGTTAAGATTCTTTACCAATCTTCTTTCGGCAAGACAAGTTAAGCAGTATGAGCAGTGGACAGGTAAGGATCCTTTGACTTGTAGTTGAAAACTGCATGATTACCCGCACTCGGGCACATAGGAAATTGCTGTTAGGGCTCCATGAGCGGCAAAACGCACCACAGGTCAACGTGTTTGCACCCATTGCCCTTGCCTTAGCAGTGGTGGTGTGGTTACTGCTCCAGAAGAGGAAAAGCAACTGCTTAGCTACAAGAAACATATGCCTTCCAGTAACTGTGCAGTGACCACAACTCAATTGCAACTGCATGCAAACACTTGCATCCACTTCTATACTAATGAATGAGAGCAGCTGAGAGCATGCAGGACAATTCTATGGTTTATTGCAAGCCTAAACTGGCCCTCAGTGTTCACTGTTTGCTTTGCAATAAAGAGTTCCATTTAGTTTTTATAAAAAGTAATAAAGTCACTTTTACCATAATGCTATTAAACTGGCAAAAGCAGCCGGCAGCCTAATGTACCCATAATAGACCCCAAAGTACAACCTGAACATAAAAGAAAAGATTTTGTACAGGTTTGGTCTGTAAGTTCCCGCAATCCATCTCCTTTTGTATCCTGGAGAATAAACACTTTCTTAATACCATACAGCTCTTATGCCTCCATGGATACATCTGCTATATCTGAGACTTATTTCTTGTTTTTAGCTTCCACACATCATTAAACCAACTAACATATTCCATATTCTGACACCTTTCACAAATGATTTCCAGTAGAATCTGCATATCAATGAGACATTGTGTTCTGTACTCTCCTATTACTATGTCTTATATGTACGGGAGTTCAGTGAATATACTTTATTTTTTAATCATTACCATCACATTTACCTGAAATCACTTTTTATGTTAATTTTGCAGTTTTACTTGCTTTGTTGTTCGCTTTTCTGATTGGTATTTTAAATACTTAGGGTCAGCTACATATCAGGGAATTCAATAATCATGGCTTGCTTAAAGGGAAAGTTTGATTATGTATAACAGAAATTGAGTAATGCACCCTAAAGCTGAGTGTATATTATTTTTTCAGTGATTAAGTAGAAAATCTCCAACACTGTTTAGGGTACCATAGTCACATAATACTTTACGGAATACGGTTTATTAATATGGGGTATTCGATTACTCATCTTGATGCAGTGCCATACAATGGCTGTCCACTACTGCTCCTCACAATAGAAGTCTATAAGCCCCATAGAAAACATCTAGATAATAATAATAATATTAATAATAATAATAATAATAATATTAATAATGAACAGGATTTATTTAGCACCAACATATTAGGGCTGTACATTAAATAGGGATTTCAAATGACAGACAGATACAAACAGTGACACAGGAGGAGAAGGAGAGGACCCTACCCCGAAGAGCTTACAATCTAGGAGCTCTATTTAAGTCTACCTCAAATGGGGGAGGTCTAAGCACCCTTCTGACCATAAACCTCCTGCAATACTCACCTCTGTCCTCAACAAAATCTGTTGTTAGAGAACACTTGATAATTCTGCAGATGCATGTCAGGTCATATAATACCTTTTGCTCTCCAGCTTTCCAGCTCCGGATCCTCTTCTATAGTCAGTATTTGCATAGGACTGGACACACTGCCTCACCCTGTTTTGACATTTCTCGGGCACAATCAGCAAGTTATAGGGTACTCAAGTTGTGTTGCATTGAGGGAGGTAGGATTACAATATGCACATTTGCACCATACCTGATATTACATAGGTTTGAAGGGCAGGCAGAACTAAAGGTAATAATAAAAAGAAAAAAGACAGAGGGGGTTTCTGGCCAGAAATTACAATAAATATTTAATTTGAGAATTGTTGCATATAATATAACATGATATTATTCATAAGAGGTTCTTCTAACAACATATAGTAACCTTAGTTTGTGAAGGTTCAACATGGTCTTTACATTGGAACCCAACGCGTTTCGCTTATAATTAGGCTTCCTCAGGGGTATTGAATGGCTTGCTTAGATGTACCACATTGTGTCAGAACATCAAGTCATAAATTGGTATATGTATATCTTCTACAGAAAGGCATTATTTGACTGATTGAAGGCAATTAAGTTAGTGTGCGGGACTTATATTGGGAATACCTGTATGTGCCTAACTCCCTAAAGTGGAGTTAAGGGGCCATGGGATTCCCTATAATATGGGTGGATTGTGCCTGAGATCAAGTCCAGGGATCAGTACTGCCATGTATTTAAAAACCCCTTTGCCTTGTTGTTTTTATTATTTCTGTGTTTGATTACCAGGGGTTGGCCCAGTTTACCACTAATGTTAATGGACACCTCTCCACTACTATGTAACTTGTTTTCTCAGAACTAAAAGTAATTTGTTGGTATTGGAGGAAGTCTTTTATGCATATATCGTTCTAAAACTAGAAGTTTCATTCTTGTTAAGAAGTCCAAAGATAAACTATACCTCCCAAATATCCCTGATATTACCCTCCTTCAGTTCCATGTCCCCATCAGAATGATGTAAAGTAAAGTAGGTAGAGGCACAGATGTCATGAATAATTTACTAAAGAAATAAAAACTGTTAACTCAGCACATGATTGGATGATTGAAGTCAGCAGGGCCGCCATTAGGAGGGGACAAGGGTACTTCTGTACTGGCCCCGATCAATAGAATTTGACATTTGCAAAGCTGGAACATAGGGGAAAGGGGGCAAAGAAAGTTTACCTAGTATGGGGCCCAGAACTTTATGTGGGCAGCCCTAGAAGTGATTGGGTTTCACCTCATTCACCAAACTTTCGTAGACATAATTCACTTTGCTAAAAGAACATCCTAAATTCCTTTAGTAAGTGAGCCCCAATATCTCAAGCAATATATTGTACATTAGGCCCCGTCTTTTGGCAAGGAAAGATGATAACACACATTAAATATATTAGGAATTTTTAAAAAATATATCTTTTTAATTAAAAATATATCTAAATCAAATGCAAACAAGACACGGGAATTGCTTTTTTTTCATCTTACCCCAAACGGTAAAGAGTCTGTTTGCACAAAATACATTTTTTACATCAAAATACCCAGAACAAAGCTATTCATAATAAGAATCCATATAATTAGGGATCCTCATCTGCATTGTTAATTCGAGCCAAGTGATTTTCACTGGTTACTACGGAATGATGCGTTAAATCTATTCAGTAGATGGGGAGACAATTAGACGTTGCAGTAACAGTGGATTTTCTTGGGAGAACGATTACGCTTTTTTCCATATTCATGTGGGGATGGAATACCATTAGACGAGTCTCAGAGCTCAGTTTTCTCTTAATCTGCTGCTTTAGCAAGTCAAAGCTTACAGAGAATGCTGAAGAGTCTCCATGTACAGAGCAAGTATAATAAGGATCTTAAAGTGAACATGCCAACACCAACCATCGCATTCCTTCCAAATACAACTAGCAGCCTGGTTGTTCCATTGACCATGTAATTCAGAAAGTCCCTGAGCCAAAAATAAATTGAGAGAAAAATGTCTGACTACCATTTCCTAATTCTTGTTCTGGGTTGGTGAGCCAAAGCATTGAAGCTTAAGGTAGAGTATGACAGCAAGGCAAACCACATTATTTGGAAGCTCACTTTTGGCAGAATACATTTACCTTATATAACAGTTTTTCTTTAAAACAGACCTATACAAGTCTGAATTAATAAATTCCTTTATAGCAATTATAATTGTCTAATAACCAGAACCACCAGGAAATTGATAAGCCTGGGGAAAGACTTAACATCTGCTGAGAGGAACATCCTTGGGAAATTTTGTTGTTGGATTTACATTTATTGGATTATTGAACTGGCTGGTCATAGAGTGAACCACAGCAGTGAGACTCAGACGTGTGATTTATTTATTTTTTTACATTGGCTGTTCACAAAATGATAGTTGGCATCTTGTTCCCATCAATGCCTTGGAATTGAAAGGTTCCCATCAATGCTTTGGGATTGGATGGTGCCTATGTTAGGTGTAATGCTAACTGGCCCAAATATATAGTGAACAGTCTGGAATCCAAGGATCTTTACAAAAGTACAGCTACAGAAATGATCAGATCACCCAACAGTGATATTGTAGACACCTGCTGGTTTCTTAAATGTCATAGATACTCCAATGGTGCGATATTTCTATAGGACCGGGGAATAATGTATGTTCCTACTCCACTTTGTATGTTCCAGGTCCTCCTGTTATATTGGACATAATAAAGTAATATAACATATTATATATCATATATAGGCTAGTGGTATGTGGTATGCTCCCCTAAACTTCTTGTTATGTATCCAGTTGTAGGTTTTCCACTAATATGTAGAAAAGAAGCTTCAATTACAATATTAGTCAATAGTGTTGCCCAATGATGACCTAATGGCAGGAACATACAACATTTTTGTTTTCCCTCATAATGTTTCCAGTTTCCCAACACCAGAATGGCAAACCTAAGATAAACTTGTGTCAATTCCACCTTTCACCCCAAGACAGAAGTCACAATAGAGATGAAAATGTCCAAATCGTAAGGTGGTCATAATGAAATAAAGATGGTCATAATGGACACAGCAAATGTGTAGACCCTGTGAATCTCAACTATAAAGTCCTTAGGAAAAGAAGTACTTTACCTGCCCATCTACCAAATATTGTATAATCAGATTGTGGGTGAACTGCACTGTAAACTTGACTAAATGATGCCCCGCTCTTACACCAGGCTTGACACAATAGGCCTGATTTATTGAAACACTCCGAGACTGGAGAAGATAGACTATCATGGGTGAACCTAGGCAATCCCAAAAACCTAGGATGGGTTTCTTGTACTACAAGTTCAACTAAATAAGCCTTCGAGACCTCCGAGATTGCAGCAATCCTCTTTAGCCAATGGGTGGCCATTGATGATATAACTCCTGTGCATGTGCCCGTTGGCTGGCTCTGTATGCACCACCACCGAACACAAAGCCGAACTCTACGCTACTCAGCACGTCCACCCTATAGTGTAAAGCTAAAACCAAAAGCCACCGGGATCCAGGCCTCAAGGAAAGAGACATTACATATATTTTTTGCCAATAAGCTTTACCTCCTGATGACATTTTGTTTTTTGAGTTTAGGTCTGCTTAGTGGTGCATTTAGCCAGCTGTGTGCAAAACAGACTTCGGGGCCCCCAATGGAACTGACTTGAGCACGCCATGGCAAGTCCTATTGGTTAGGTGGAGTCCGTGGGCCCCCATCCATCCAGGGTCCTCACTTTACACCTCCCTTGTCTTCGATAGTTTACTGTGTTTCAGTTTTGTTCTGACAAAACTATTCCGCCACTATAAAATACACCCCTCCCAGTGTTGCCGACACCTCTTGTTCACCCAGCAGGTATAGGGCATATCTTTCCATGACCCTGCCCACCCCCAGTCCTGCACTATCTGTAATTGCAATCACATGACCATGAATAAATATAAAAAAAGTATTAGCTGAACCATTTTTATAATTGCATTATTAGCACATGAATAAATTTTGCATTCATTGACATTGGGCTGTTTGCGAAGAAAAGTGTTGACTACTACTTTAAATAGACCTGTCATCCATTACATAAAATTTAATGCTAAGGTGTCAGTAAGTTCACTTTCACATTCAGCTTGGCGTATCTACATCAATTAAGAAAATATCTTTAATTGGCTGCAATGCAGTCGTGCATTTTGTGCATCGCAGGTATAAACAAACCTAATGGCCCCTAACACTTCTATACGTGAACATATGTTTTTTTCCAGCTCCCCGTTACAGTTAGTTACATGTCTAGCACTTTCTGCCGAGAATCTTTAATTAATTCACTCCCAGTTCTATGCGTTCCACTTGTCACATTGATATATTTTTATTTAAATATGCCATATAAAATAAAAAATGAATGTGCGAAAAACACCCATCAGGCAATTATTGCTCTCTGTACCTCCATTAGAGACATATTCTACATAGTGGACAGAAAGTGAGTTCTTTTTTTTTTTAAAGGGGGTCATGGACAGATAAAACAAACCTACTGAGGTTCCAAACCCTTTCCAACGCCATTAGAAAAAAAATGAAGTTGAAGCGGCAGTTTTGCTTTTATATCCTGCAAACAATTGCACAATTGGGATTATTCAGCAAAGAAGGGCAGTATTTTATGCAAGCGAATCGGATGTGACTTGAGTCCTATGGGTTGCCAAAGGTTGCAAAGTCTGATAGCACTTTGCCCCTCTGTACAGGTTTAGGCAAAGTGGCCCCTGAATGCAGCCCATTCCAGCCATTCTGTCAATTGGGACCCTAGAGAAGATAGGAGGCCAAGGCAACTGCTGAGTTTGCCCTTCCCCAAAACCAGCCTAAATGTTTCTTCAAGTGTCCAAAGAAATATTGCAGAACAATGAGTTAATTTCATGTCGTTGTCATCCAGCATGGGCTCAGGAAGCCACGGGCTCCCTACCACCTCTGTGGACCAGCTGACGCAAACAGCATTGCACGTTTTTGCAGAAGGCGTCTGTTTCTGTCCTCTGAGCATATCTGTTACACAAATAATTAACGTATTTCCACAGTACTCACTGTATGTCTTATAAATCAGTGATGGGCACAGCTGCATACAAAGCGCTCGGTTACATTACAGCTGAACGCTCAGCGTGTTTGTGAACGTTTCCAATTGCCCGTCAGATGCCAAAGAATACGTCAACGCTTTTCAGATTCTAGCAGAGAAACTCTGCCCTTCCACATGAATATTTTATTGTGGTTTAGGCAGTTGGTAGTAGAGAATGACGTAACGGTTCCATTTTATAAATCTGCACTGCTTTAATATGTGAAATCCTGTATATAGCTCTGACAAAAATGAAAGGGGAACAATAATGAAAGGGGTGCAGCAAATTGCCAGAAAATGCTCTAATTATAAAACTTTCTTGCAGCAAACTTCTGGGGTAGTCAGCTCCCTTTCCTCTCCGCGCTATAACCCTCTCCTCTGTTGGCAATGTCTATTTACTCTCAATGCAGGCCCAGCTCCTCTGCCCCTCTTACCCCCTCCCTACATAACCTTTTGTGTGGCCTAATAGGAAGAGCAAGGTGCAAGGAATGTAATTTTGCTGAGTCTTGACGTTAAGTTGTTTTTTGCTATATTTAGCAAATAATTGAGTTGTGTCTATAACTAGTTATATCCTCCTTATCAGTAGGTCATTATTTGCTCCATCCTTACCTTGAGGCTTCTTAGCGTGAAACATCTTGCTCAGCTAAATTTCTTGGTATTGACTAACTACTAAGTGCCTTTCACCTTGTTGTCTGACTATATAAACTGTGATAATAAAGTTTTGAGAAGTGATATAACTGCATGCTTGAGCTGCTTGTGTGTTATTCATTGCTCCCAACGCGCTGAAAACAAAGGCCATGAGGGAGAGGGAACCTGATCTGGGATCAGCAAGAAATCACCTTAACACAAGGGCAATACTTTAGGGCAGTATTTCTGCACCAGGATTCTGTGCCCCCCTAGGCTTAGGTCAGTTTGGGGCTCTCAGGTCATATTAGGTGACACCAATTATTTTTTTGGGTAACTGATGGAATTCCTTCCTACTGACCACCACACTAATGTACTGTGAGCTATGGAAATAGTAATTATAAAAGGGGTTCCCTGAAGAACTATTTTCAAAGGTTTATCCATGTAAAAAAGTTTGAGAAAGGCTGCTATAAAAGGAAACCTAGGAGTCTGCTGGGGCTGCAATCCTATTATCCAAGATGGCAGCACCCAGCAACAATCTTGGGGCTTTTGATTGTCCACACAAAGGAATCTTTTACAGATAGAGAACATGCATGAGTGCACATATAATGGTATGAGAATATTGTTACCGTAATGAATAGTATGGTGACAGGGTCTCTTTCAGATCTCAGTACAAATTTGATTTAACGTGATGATACTTTTTTGTTTTTTATCCAGGACATTGACAAAAGGAAAAGATAATTTTTCATAGAGTAAGTAAGTGGTAGCCAGTCGGATAAAATACATTTTGTGCACTATATTCAATACAAAGAGATCTTGGCTAACGGGGGCCTGGCAGAGTGCTATGGATAGTATCCCGAAAACAGGTTCAGCTTCCAATGCACATTGTGAGAAGTTCCCAATGTGCAGTTTCAGTCCAGGAAAGGAGCCGGTACAATTGTGCAAAAATGAAGAGAAGGCTGGAGGACGGCTCTAATGCTAATAAAACTGATTAATTTTGTATTTTGGGTTTTTCAGGCACTAAAACAGAGGACATTTAAAAATTATTCATCGTCTGTTAAAATGTGAACAGATTGGATGTAAAGAACAAAAGAATACATCTTAAAATTTCAAAACAGTATATTTTGTTCTCCATAAAAAGCCATGAAGTAACACAAAATATGATTAATGTCATCTATAAATTTAATTTTTACTGTTAGATTCAGCTTTTTGGGCTAAAAGTGCCGACATTATTTCATTCATTGGTTTCATGTTCTTGTCCCTTGTGTAGAATAATACCCAGGGCTAATCGCTATAATACCCAGGGCGGTGTATTATAATACCCAGGGCTAATCAGTATAATACCCAGGGCAGTGTATTATAATACCCAGGGCTAATCTGGATAATACCCGTGGGCTAATCGGTTTAATACCCAGGGCAGTGTATTATAATACCCAGGGCTAATCTGGATAATACCCAGGGCAGTGTATTATAAAACCCAGGGCTAATCGGTATAATACCCAGGTCAGTGTATTATAATACCCAGGGCTAATTGGTATAATACCCAGGGCAGTGTATTATAATACCCAGGGCTAATATCGGTATAATACCCAGGGCAGTGTATTATAATAGCCAGGGCTAATCGGTATAATATCCAGGGCAGTGTATTATAATACCCAGGGCTAATCTGGATAATACCCAGGACAGTGTATTATAAACGGTATAATACCCAGGGCAGTGTCATATATTACCCAGGGCTAATCGGTATAATACCCAGGGCAGTGTATTATGATACCCAGGGCTAATCTGGATAATACCCAGGGCAGTGTATTATAATCGGCATAATACCCAGGGCAGTGTATTATAATACCCGGGGCTAATCAGTATAATACGCAGGACTGTGTGGTATATTAAGCAGGGCTGTTTGTTTTAATACCAAGGGCTGATTGGTATAATACTCAGGGCCGTGTGTTATAATACCCAGGGCCAAACGGTATAATGCCCAGGGCCATGTGTTTTAATACTGAGGGTTGATTGATATAATACCCAGGGCCATGTGTTTTAATATACAGGGCCAATCAGAATAATACTCAGTGTCTTGTGGTAAATTACTCAGGGCTGTTTGTTTTAATACCCAGGGCCAACTGTGTATGCGGAGGAACTTGGTGTGTTGGGAGGTTGGTAGTGAATTCAAATTCGTGATGCAAACTTGCGTTGTAGTATGGTGCCATACATTGCAATGAGTAGTGAGTTGGTGCATGTTGCATTCCAAAATAGGATCGTGTACGATGTCAGGCACTTTAAGGTGCTGAAACTCATGTTAATGCATGACCCCTACTCAGGCTAGCCAACCAAAAAGAGGTAATGGGGCTCCGAAGCGTTAAAGCAGATCAGTGACCGTGCTGGTCCAATATTGCAGAAAAGGCAAATGATGATAAATGTACCTGTTTGATCGCAATGTTGTAAATACTACTCTCATTCCATCACAGAAGCTGCCATCTTCACTCGAATTCCAGATCTTTCCCCATCTTGATTGGCCAGGCCAGAAAAATGTAACTCCTGCACATCTGCATGGGAGTTCATTTATCCTTAGCAGCCTAATGGGATGATGGTACCTATTTCCTAGATTGTAAGCTCTTCTGGGCAGGGTTCTTTCCTCCTCCTGTGTCACTGTCTGTATCTTTCTGTCATTTCCAAACCCTATTTAATGTGCAGCACTGCGTAATATGTTGGTGCTATACAAATCCTGTTTATTAATAATAATAATAATAATAATAATAATAATAATAATTTTAGTGACAACTAACTTTGTACAGATTTCCTCTCTCTTTGCCGGGACAGGCGTATGGAAATCTCTCCAAATTCAAGAAAAAACCCCCAACAAGGATTAACCCTCCATTGTATTTAAATATTTGCAAACAGCTCTCTATACCACAAGTCATTAAAACCAATTTCGTCATCTTGACAGCGCACGCTATTGCTGATATTCATTACCAATAAGAAAGCTTTTACAGTTGCCCCCTCCTACAGCAAAATAATAAATTAAAGGAAACTTTGATCATTTTTCTCTGTCCTATCTGACAGTTGCTAGTTTACATTACCAATTTGTTTCGGTGCCATATAAAAGAGCTCATTTTTATTTCCTGTAGAGGGGGGGCGAGTGTGAAGTTGTCGTTTAGGGAGGAGGTGGTGCGAAATATAGGCAGTCTGACAGCCCTATATAAATGTGTCATTCATAAGGGGTGCCTCGGTGTGACAGTTTTGTACATACGTTCCTTGATTAATTAAATCGGCGTAGAGCAGCAGCACCAAGTGATGTCGTGATGGATAGTGGATCTGCCTTAAACATTTCACACTTCACACTGAAATGAAGGAAGGGCACAAGATGGGTGTTTGAAATTCATCTTAATGAGTGTTAAATTGGGGCAAGCCGCCTGCAAATTTGCATTGCAATCACATAATTTATATTATGAACAGGCAGACATTTTTAGATGTCGTATTTCTATGTCTGCCCTGTTGGCCAGTGCCAGAGGGGGAAATAAAACATACAATCGTGTGAAAAAGTATGTAAACCCCATGAAAATGGTTAACTTTTTCCATAAATTGTAACAGGATATGTTTATACTCGAGTATAAACCATTAAGAAAATAAACCAAGGTACCTACTTTTACCTGTAGAAACAGGAAAAATCCATTGACTTGAGTATAAATCTAGGGCACAAAATGCACCTACACTGATAACATTCAAAACAGTAGTGCCAATAGAATAAATGTGAATAATAACATCCATGGTGTGATATAAATAAAACTCCCTTTTATAGTGAAAAAATAGCCCTGAGACAACAGGGGGCTCAGGTCTTCATCTTTTTGAGCTTAGTTTCATGTTTTTGACTTTGAATTGATTATAATAAGTCATTTGCTCTTAAATGATCTTTTATTGTTAACCTCTAGTAGATGACGATGTGCCCTCATGTAAGATTATAAACAGCTTGTCTTTGACAGTTCTGATCTGCTGAACCAGAAACAAATGCAATTTCAAGACATGCTACTATGTTTATACTTGAGTATATACAGTAAACATTCATGGTTCTCACAAATGAAGGTGATTAAAACGACAACAAAAAATGCCCCTTTAATAAAAATGTATTCAAAATATTGGAGAATGGGGTACTATGTAAAAGTGAACATCAACCCACTATTACCTGAAATTGTTTTTGTGAAATCCATCAGCATTTTCTATTGACCTCCCATGTATTTGTGCCTGGATAGTTTTGGGGCCAGCACCACTTGATAGAGCCAGCTTGATAACTCTTAATATGTTTTAGGTGTCTACAAAGGTGGAGGTTCTAACCATTACTGTAAGAGGACCATTCTTTCCACTGCCCACCAATTTAGATTTTTTCTCCACTGACCCCCAATAAATTGGGTTTAGAAGGGGTTCCCTAAAAATAATTTTTGGGTTCCCCAGGGTAAGATTGCACTACAGTAGGACCAATAGATTTTGGGTGCTCACTATTGGCTTGAATCAACCTTGAAAGTGCACATTCAGTCTTGCTTATACCTTCAATAGTGATCAGCCAGTGTGGGCACTGGTCAAACGATTGCCACTTGGAGGATTGCCACTTCGGGTAAATACACAGGGTACAAATGAATAAAGTGGAAAAAAGAAGAAATAGCAATTTTATTGAAGTCAGAATGAGTTTTAGAACTAAAACTGAAGCAATAAAGTGATGAATTCCAATTAAGTAGCCAATTCTCCCTTCCTCCACCTCCCCCCCATCACTCTCTAGATCTCAATTCTTCAGCATCTTTATCTCTACATGGAAATGTCCCATAATTGTGTTATTGCATTCAATGTTCCCTATGAGGATTTAGTTAAAAAAAAACCACACAATCAGTTTAACTAAGTTGCATAGAGGAGGTGGATCCCATCCTTCATAGTTCACATTAAATGTAATTCTCAATCTTTTCTACTACAATGGGGCCACAAGAGAACATTGAGCAGAAATTGTCAATCATGTTAAAGGAGGTATTTCAGGAATATTAACCAATAAAGATGAATGAGCATGTAGAAGAAGACATTGTTAAATGTAACAAAAGATATGAAAATAAAAGACTGCAATGACAGAGATTACTGTAAAATAAAATATATTAAAAAAAAAAGCTTCACACAAAAAAAGGTTATAAGAGAAATGAACAAAAGGTTTTCACCTTCAGCTTTGGCTCCAATGCTTATTGTTTCAGGATGCATTAGCAAAGTTTACATTAAATATGCATTGGTTGACAGGTTTGGGTAATGCCCCTTGGCATCATGTCTGTAGTTTTATTTTGTATGACTATATTGTAAGTATGTTGTACTTGTGCTTTTGTTAGATTACTGTGTATATGGATATTTCATTACTTTAGTACAGAATAAAAAACAAAGAAAATATGTCTGATAACATTACAATCTGTCAATAGCACTCAGATCCTTGGCCTTTCCCCGTTTTCCTGCTTCAAACACATTGGGCCTGATTTATTAAAGCTCTCCAAGGCTGGAGAGAATACATTTTCATCAGTGAAGCTGGGTGATCCAGCAAACCTGCAATGGATCTGGTCCAGGATTCAAAACATTTGCTAACAAATGGCAAAGAATACCATTCCAGGTTGCTGGATCACCCAGCTTCACTGATGAAAGTGCATCCTCTCCAGCCTTGGAGAGCGTTAACGTGACAATTAGTATATTCTGCCCCTGTAATGAGATAATCAATGGTATTCTCTCCACCTGTTCATGATTTTATTTTTTTGGATGATTGCTGATTTTTAATGATATATTCCAGTAGTCAGATCTGTTTTCTATGACGTACTCCATACCATATACTTATTTATAATAAATAGATAATTTACATTTAATGTTAATGGTTCAAACAGTGTCAGGCTGAATAGTCGCCCCCCACACATTTTCACCTCACCAAATCTGGCCCTCTTTGCAAAAAGTTTGGACACCCCTGACTTATGCCTATTACTGCGTATAGTGTAAGTAAAGTCTTGTTTTGGCGTGGCACATCATTACTAAATTCAAATACCATTTTTAGTCCTGAGCATTCAGTAATGGGAGGAGGGCATCCATTACACCCATAATAATGAAACAAACAATATAAACTCCTGCTTGGATATTCCTTTTGTAAAATATATTATCACAGATTGATTGAACGACAAACTGAATAACGGCTGACCAGCTTTGCACAAGGCTGCCACCTCGGTACACATCTTCAAACAAAATTTGTGCAGCCAAAACTGACTTGTATAAATAATGGATCCCAACTTCTCCCATTTACTTAAATCAGAGAGGTTTGGACCATGGTTGGGCATGTGGAAGAATCCTGCAGCTTGCCATGGGTCTGAAATGGCCCTTGATAATTCATTATCCATCACAATTTTGTAATAAATTTTATTCTTTTATCTGCCAATATTGCATTCAGCCAACATAAATATTCCATTGTTTGGTCTTGTAATGTGAGCAGACAGTCAGTAAGTGAGGACAAGCAGTCTCATACAAACCTCCTAACACTATGGATTAGGAAAAGCCTTCACCCGGTAGCAGCACCCAGACCCAGGACCCAAATCCTCATCCTATAGTATCAGATAGATCTAAGAAGAAGCGAAAAAATAACATTTCATTCTGGCACAGCGTATAATTTAATAAGAGTGCTCTTTGACGGCAGAGAATTTCCCTCAATCACGCCTGTTGTATCTGATTACCTGCCGATGACGCAAAGCACACTTGAAATTCCCTGGTTCCAAATGTCATTAGTCGTCGGTTGTTTTGTCTCCCAGGTTTTTGAATCCTGGACACCTTCCTCTATCTTCAGGCCTAAATCGCATTACAGGGCGGTGCAGAGGGAATATTTTCTGGCTTCTAGGAGGAAATATTTTAAAACTTGATTTGAAAAGATTTGATATCAGATTGGGGCAATGTACATTTCAAGGAAAATTAGTTCAGCAATATACTGTGTTTATGTTAAAACTGAAAATATCAGGCTGTAGGTGACCTCGGGGACAATGGGAGCTGCTACATCCACAATACTGAGAGATGTCGGGTGAGGAAAGTATCAGACTTGTTTTTATTATTACTATACAGAAAAAAAAGCACTCTTACTGAACAAAGAAGTTTATAAAAATAAAATACAACTATCATTTACTGTGACACCCATATTTCTGTGCGCTCTAAATTCCTGCATTCTCTCTCGCAACCATGGCCTGTCTATATGCAATGGCTACAAGGCATTTGGGGCGTTAGGTTTTTCTATATTGTGTGTAAATTCCCCCACCTACTAGATTGTAAGCTCTTCAGGGCAGGGTCCTCTCCTCCTGTATCACTGTCTGTATTAGTCTGTCATTTGCAACCCCCATTTAATGTACAGCGCTGTGTAATATGTTGGCACTATAGAAATCCTGTTTATTAATAATAATAATAATAATAATAATAATAATAATAATAATCATAATAAACGGGGAACTATTCTTGCACCATGTGCAGGAATAGATCACTGATGGGCCTGTAGGACAGGGAGACAACTGAGTATCACATTTGGGTAAACAATTATAGTGTTGTCTCTCTGTAACAGGAAGTGACTGAACAAGAACTTTTCGCAAGACCACCTGGTATTATTTTAGGGATCAATTCCAGATAAAACTTTGTTTTTTGGCGTTGCATATGAAAAGAAAGGGTTTCTTTTTGTTGTGTATGTACCTTTTGGGAAACTTTTTTCTTATTTCCCTTCTGGACAGGAAGGGATAAGAAATCACTCCAATGGGAATACATATGAAAAAGTGTTGCTGGTCACATGTTGCAGTTGTGGTCTGAATGTGTTAGAACCAAAGTCTCAGCTTATTTGTGTTTAATACACAGAGGGATTAAGCTTCTGAAAAGCTAGATTTGGAAGGCTCAGTGCACTTATAAGCTGCTGAGCAACATTTTACCTACCAAGCTGTACTTTTTTGGAGATGCACGGATAGATCCTTAAGCCCCTGCCTTCATTTTGGCTTTAGAAACCCAGTGGCTTGTAGTGTGAGATGGTTGTAGGCCATGAGACCCCTTTAATGATTGGACATTGATGAAGCCAAGACCGGTATTTGTGTAACCCAGAGCTTCTCAAACCTGTCTGACATGGGGGATCTCTTGAAATAAGTTTTAGGTCTCAGGGAACCCGTAAAATAATTACTATATCCACAGCCCAGAGTACATTAGTGTGGTGGTCAATGGGAATAATACTTATTACATTACTGGCCATTGGGAAAAATGTCACCCTTACAGATATCCAAAAAGATCATTGGTGTCACCTTAACTGACCTGAGAGGTGCGAATTGCTCACTGGTTGAGAAACACTGGATCAGAAGAAAGAAGAATAGGGATGCTACCTGTCACGTGACTACAACATACTACTTGACCCTGGTTGAGAAACAGGCCCCAATTTAATAAAGCTCTTCAATGCTGGAGAGGATACACTTTCATCAGTGAAGCTGGATGATCCAGCAAACCTGGATCATCCAGCAATGTTTTCAATTCTGGACCAGATCCATTCCAGGTTTGCTGGATCACACTGTTTCACTGATGAAAGTGTATCCTCTCCTGCCATGGACAGCTTTAATAAATCTAGCCCCACACTGGTGTTTACCATCATCTAGTCAAAAATACTGCATTTTTATATTCTTATCCAAAGTCTTAAATACTTATGAATTGTGGTAGCGTTAGTGGTGCCACATTCAAGTAATTCTTTCATAGGTGTCACATTGATTAGTTGTTTCTACGGGCCCTACATCATTATACAGCAAAGTAGTTATATAGGGGCTGGAATGTGGCGGGCAATGAGAAGATCGACCAAGAAGTGTATTGGATGCTGAAGGCTCTTTATCAATACGATGCAGATCATTGGTGACATTGGCTGAATATGTATGTATTGTTTTTTTTTTTAGATAGGGCACTTTAAAAAAGCAAAAACATTTATTTTAGGATGCACTCTGATCTATGGAGTCAATATCATAACAAAAAGGTCCCAACTGATAACACAACACCATCTCGACCCGGGGGCATTGACCATGTTTTATGTATGCCATCCTGCAAATATTTTCTTATACTCTTCCGGAAGCTATACAATTCTTCTTTTCCATCCGCCACTAAAATAACATGAATCTGCAGAATTTTAATCCCAGGCCAACTGCAACCCCTTTCCGAATTGTTCCAGTTTTGCTTTTGGGGATTAAGGCGGATTGTGGGACCCCCGTGGCTACAGATGGATTAATTTGATCACATTAAAATTTCATTCTAGCATTGTGATTATACAGAGCAAAAAAAAAACAAAACAGAAAGCCGTGTCCGATTTATTTTTTTCTCCTGTCTTATCTTGTTATTGTTTTAGCCTGATGTGGTGGCACCTTGCAAAAAAACAAAGCGTCCCCTTATCGGAGATAAGAGGGCAAGGTCGCGGCTGATCTAATTTGAAAGCCACTTGCTTGCCGTGTATGATTACTCCTTCTGCTGCATGTCACGCTATGTGAAATCATCCCTCTTACAGACACCCGCCAATAGAACTTAGTAAATTAAGCGGGTTCTTAATTGTCATATCCGTCGTCAAGGCAACAAAGAAAGGGAAAAAAGCATGTGCACAGTCAATTCAACGTCTTTTGCTTTTATTTCTCTGTATCTTTTGCAGCCAGCATCATTTCTTTTTAATGTTCTCTTAGCTCCGCTTTCAACTCATGCAAATCATGACGCACCCTCAGGGCTTCCCAGACCCTGATTTGCTTATTCTTTCAACTTAAAGGGACTTTGCGCTTTCTTAAAAAAATCTTGCAACTGTATTTCAGTTTGCTTAGCTGTGAATAAATCTGCCTCTGGTAACGCTTAAAAAAAGAAAAACATAACAATAATATGCGAATGGTTTTTATTCTTATTGCTGCATGTAAGGAGGTTTCTGATTTGAGCTCAACTCCCATAAAAAAGCAAAAAACAAACATTTCTCTACTTCTTACACGTCTAAATAAACCAGATTCCTGATTATGTGCCCATAATTGTAGTCATGTGCCAGGTAGGGTTCCCAGTTCTCTGAGCTCTCAGCCAGGGTTCTTCCAAAGCTTGCTAGGGGTTCCTTGAGCAATAAGCAGTTTGTGCCTCTCAGGTCAGTTTAAGTGACACTAATGATAATTTTGGCTATCTGTTGGCATTCTTCCCATTGGCCAGCAATGTAAGAAGCACTGACCACCATGCTAATATACTGGGAGCTGTGGCTATAGTAATTATAGCTAGGGGTTCCTTGAAGACCTGAAAGTTTTTCGAAGGTTCCACCATGTTAAAAAAGCTTATCTATAAAGGGTTGTTTCAAGGCTGACACAGACAATGCCTATTGGCTGCTAAAGACGTCCATCATATTATCCCCAGTTAATCTTTGCAGAGTCCTGAATTCCTCCATTGGCCATGCCAAGGTGGCAGAATCATTGACTGGCCTGGAGTGCTGCTTCTGATTACCAACCTCCACTACCAAAAAGAAGGGCCATGTATTGTTATATGATAATGGGAGAAATTGAGTTCATAGAAACATAATGCTTGGTGTGTGTTAATGCCTAGGACCACTGCGGGTGTAAATGGCAGTGGGATTTTTTTCCTGGAATTGAACTTTAAAGAGAACCAGTCCTGCTGCATTTGTGCAAGAATTAAACATCCAGTCTATCATTATTGTGTTCTTTACTTTATTACAAATGTAATACAAAAATATCCCCCCACCCTTACTCAGCTTGTTCCATGGTAATGGTGCCCTGTGGACATAGAACAAAGAAAGGAGCTCTGTCTTCCTATCAGCATGTTCTTTGCTGTGCAGCACAACTGATTATCTGATTGCGTTGCTTCTTCCTTTTCCAGTCTGAACTCTGCTGTACAGGGACTACAAGAGTCTGATACCATTTTGCATTCTGGTACCTAAGCTATGCACAGCTGTCAAATTTATGTCCCTCAAAATGATGTTTTTTAATTGTGTCCAGTGACTCTAGAACAAATGTAGAGGTCATTCTATTGACCATGCAATGCAAACAGCAATACAAACCTAACTGCATGCAAATGTGCACAAAGTGGTTCCTAACTGCCCCTATACAGTGGAATAGGAGCAGTTGGGTGTGTGGTTGAGCATACCGTGCTGACTGTTGTGCCTCATTTGATAAAATAACCCCAGATTCACTAAGCTCAATGGCTGTTGTGTTAATAGTTCCCATAGGTCTACTATTGGCGCTCTTCAGCCCTATATAGGAACCTCATTAATTTTGGAACACAAATTCAACATGAGAAATTCTAATAAATTCTCCTTTGTCTCTCTCTGCGTGTAATCAGAGCAGCCTCGGTCTACAGCCATTCTTCTCAAAGGTAAAATGATTTCCTTTTAGGTCTTGCAATATTATCCCAGCAAGTAGCTGAAAGTGACTCCCAGCTCTTCTAGAGAATAGGCGGTAGCGCTGCCCTCCCATTGTCATATTCTTCTCTGTTTGCAATGCTGAAAACACAGAGAAAATATAATTACTATATTGACAAGCCATGTAAGTGCCTGAACAACGATCCCAGAATCCTGCAAAACAAGAGGTATTCAGCAATGGAATATATTCAAATTTAAAGCCTGTAATTATCACCGTTTAAAGGATTAAGACATTTTACAAAATAAAAGGGAAGTTATTGTGTTTTTATGAAACAGAGAAATGAACACTTTAGATGGGAGAACTGCTAGATAAAACATTTTGGGTAGGAGGAAAAGAAATTAGTTTTCTTTTGGGTGTTTTTTCTTGATTTTTGTACAGAAACTGGGAAAAAAAGGTATTGTCAGTAGTGTAGGTCGAATATCTCTCTATCTGATTCAACAGCTATTCGATCGAATAGGGGGATATTGTTCGGGTGTCGAACTCGAACACCATTAAAGTCAATGGGAGGAAAATTTTACAGGATTGTGTAGAACTACAAGAGCAATCAGGGGAGCAGAGCAGACAGCTTCGCTCCCCTGATTGCTCTTGCAGCCCTTTACTAGTTGTATGTTTCCCTATCCAAGAAGACAGGAATCCTGTGTTCCTGGATAGAGAAACTCTATCCAGGAATAGGGATGAGCGTGAATGCCTCTGGCATTCCCGCAAAAATTTTCTCGAACTTCCGATGGTTCCACGAAATTTCGGCGAACCGATTTCACAAGACCATCAGAATATCGAGGAAATTATAACAGGAGGATTCCCAGGATTACCTGGGAATCCTCCTGTTTGGAATCCCTGGGGCACTGGAGGTTATTTAACCTCTAGTGCCGGGGATCCCACACTCTTCTCAATGAATGCAGCCATGGGTCTATCCAAATTTGAACAGCCATATTCGGGTTGAATATAAGGACAACCCGACTTTGAACACCAACACTAATTGTCAGTTCATAAACACAGGAAAGACCCTTGTTCCACATGAAAAGGCAATTAAATTTAACAATTGAACAGGGCACCTGTCATTGTTACAGAAGATAAAACAATTGATAAGTTTAGAAACAATATAGTAATAACAACCACATACAGGCATTGTAATAATGTAACCTATCTGGTTTGTAAAGATTATCTGACACACATACATATATATTTATACACACTTCCATCCCACCCTACTCAATAATCTCCTCCCCTCATTCCTTCCTTCCTACTATCCTCTCTGGCATTCCTACTCCTCCTTTAATTTTCTACTTCTTCCCTCTCTTCATAACCCTATATATTATCTTATCTTTTTCTTCCTCCTTCTTTATTTCCTTCCTTCAGCCCTTCCTTCACTTCTTCCTTCCTCATTTACTTCTTCCCTGCCTTTCTTCCTTTTTCTTTTTTCCTCCCTTACTTCTTTCCTTTCTGTTTTCTTACTTTTGAGTAGGTTTGGCAATGATTAGAACCTGATCACCTTTTTCCTACCTACCTTATTTTTTCCTTCCTTCTGTTCTTACTTTTCCTCCCCCGATTTTTCTTTCTTTCTTTCTTCAGTCCTTCCTACATCCCTTTCACTTCTTCCTCCCTTCCTTCTTCCCCTTCATCTTCCTTCTCATCTTTAATCTTTCCCTAATCCATTCTTCCTCACTTACCTCTTAGCTTGCTTCCCTTTCTTCTCCTCTCTTACTTCTTTCCATTCTAGTCTCTTAGTTTTGGGTAGATTTGGCAAGTATTAGATCCTAATCACTATTAAATTACTTGCAGCCACTTCCAATGTACTCCAGTGATGGCTGCCAGGCCATTCCCGAGGCAGATTTCAACCTCCAAATGACTGTGTTCAGGTTTTCCCAGACAGTAAAACTATTGTTGATGCTGCAACATAAAAAACAATTTCAGGTGATCTATTTACAACTTGCAGCTATTTTTGAAGAACCCTTTAGTGTTCCAGCAAGTCAGTACCCTTCTGCACAAAGTCATGGTTTAATGATTTGGATCTGTAGAAAACTGCACAGAGCCCTAACTTCAACTCCTTTAAATTTGGGATGGATTGAAATGCTGATTTTAAGCCAGATCTCCTTGTCAAACATCAGTATCTGACTTTAAAAACACTATTTTGGCTAAATGGGCACCATTTTACCCAGAAACTCTCCAAAAAAAAACATACTTACCTGCCTGTTTTTTAAGTTTTTTTTAAGTACGCTGAGCTGTGATGCTTGCATGTGCCAGGTATCCCAAAGTCTCCCAGGGCTGCCAGGACTAAATGAACATTACATCATTCCAGCCTGGTCAATCAAAATGGCTCAAGATTGGGATCTTGGAGGAGGGCTGGTTGATGGTTTTATCTGTGACGGAACAAGTGCAGGAGAGCGTATTTACAAAAATTGCATTGGTAAAGTTATTTTAATGCAGGGACCACACCTGTTACCTTCTGCAATATAGGACATGCCTGGTTGCAAATTTTCATTTTTAGGGTTTATTTCTACTTTGTTATATCTGACTTTATTAAGTGGTCTGAAAAAATGGAAGTGTTCGGGGGTCAGGTAATTGACAGAGCAATAACGTTACGTCTCCAGGTCTCCTCCTACACTCATTTTAAAGTAGTGTTTCCCAACCATGGTTCCCTGGAGCCCTAGGGTTCCTCCAGAGATTGCTAAGGGTTCCTTAAACAGTGACCAATTTGTGCCTCTCAGGTTAGTATTGATCTCATCTTTTTGGCTTTCTGTAAAGGGAAAATTCTTCCCAATGGCCAGCAATGTAAAAGAGACAATTACCCCCACAATATTGTACAGTAAGATGTGGATATCGTAATTATAAAAGGGGTTCCCCGATTGTAAGTTATTAAAAGGGTTCCTCATGTTGAAAAAGGCAGCCCCACAGTATAATAAAGGAACACAAAGAAGAATCCTCAAACCCAAAATATGTTTTTTTGCCCATGGCTGACCTGAAAGTTTTCTCAAGTAGTTTCCTCCATGTTTAAAAGGTTGAGAAATTCATCTAAAGTGTCTTGATCCATCATTGTAAAGTAAGTATACAAAATAAGCTGTTTTAGAAGCAGATTTGTTGCATGACATATTTGGTTCTCTTTACCCATATCTAGGCCCGAACATTTGCCTTCCTCATCATAATCCATCAATACATTTATTACAGTTCAGATGATTTTTCTGTAACCGACAGAACAACCCACCGGTGACAGGAGAATTCAGCAATAAATTACAGGGCAATGTGATGGGAGACCCTACATAGCAGCAAGCTCATTAAGCACAGAGAAGATTCTGTTGATTTCAGCAACCAGAAATTATACAAGGTAGCAAAATGAAATAAATATTTGATGATCAGGCTTATTAAATTTCCTCTGATATTATGGTCGCAACTAAATATGCAGTGGGAGCTTAAGCGCAGTCCAGGGAATGAGGCTTTCATAGCTCGGATCCTATCTAGCCAATCAGAAGGCTCCTGCTGAGACATGTCACGCTACGACTAAATTACATTGTTTTTGTGTTAGCTTGCTGCTAGCATTAAATTATAGCAACATATTCCGCTGCTTTAATATCGTATTGAGCTTCGGTTATCGGCACAATGCAACCTTATTCTGTATAATTATGAGGCGTGGGGAGGAAAAAAAAAATAAAGAAGCTCAAACCGCTGGAAAGGCATAAAAAGGATGTGGGCGATGTAAAAAGGACGCTTTTGTCTTTCATGCTAACCGACTGTATGCCAAACAAGAAGCTAAAAGGGGAAAGGGGCACTTTAGCTCAGGTTTAAAAGCGACAGCAATATAAAAAGTCTGTTTATTTCTTTGCCAGCAGGAAATCCTTATAAAAATTTTAAATCAACAACCTTTTATTTTTTTTAACTTGGAGAGAAAATAAAGGCTGCAATCAATCAGTAATTTACTAAAGCTATGCAGAAAATAATGGCAGCAATATGCTAAGATGTGTGAGTTTTTTTAACTGAGTTTGTTATCTTATCTTTTAGTGATTTAAGCATTAAAAATGTTCAGGTGCTTCTTATTTCTTGATGATTTATTTTTTGGGAATTTAGGAAGTTGCCTGATTTGGCATGATGTCCCAAGTTTAAAATGTATGGACTAATGTATTGCTTGGTTGGGGTACAGTCATATCTTGTGTATTATTATGATTGTACATTCTTATTGTGCGGCACAATACAGTACAGGCATACATTGTATACTGCTGTGATTCTACACTCTCATTGTACAGCACAATACAGTACAGGTATATCCTACATCTCACTGTAATATACAGCACAATACAGGCATACATTGTATAGTACTGTGATAGTACAGTCCTATTGTACAGTACCATACAGAACTGGTATACATTGTATCCTGCTGGGATTGTGCACTTATTGACCAATATAGTGTACATTCCCATTCTACAGTACAATATTGTACCGGAATACCCAGCATCCTATTGTGGTTGTATATTCTCATTGTTTAGTGCAGTGCACATGCTCATTGTATAGTACAATACTCTACGAGAATATCCTGCATCCGATTGTGATTAAACTTTAATATTGTACTGTACAATATGGTACACACATACACTGCATTTCACTATATTTGTACACTCCTATTGTACAATATAATGTACATTTCCATTGTACATAGTACATCATGGTACATCCATACCTTGTATCCTGCTGTGGTTGTACAGTACAATACAGTAAAGGCATTACTTGTATCCTGCTCAGGGGTGTAGTGGGGCGGGCAGGGGTGGGAATGCCGTGCTCTCACTTTTTACGGGAATGAGCACACGTGCCCACTCTTATTTTGCAAAGACTTCTTTGGTGGTCTGCGGCTCTGGCCCGTCTGTCCCCCCCGCGCAGGGTCAGGAGAAGGACCCTGCTGGAGGGGTTCACTGGCCAGAGCCACGGACCATGTCCCCCATACGGATCACAGTCTCAGGGAAGTGGGTGGGTTGTCTCTTTGAACACAACCCACCCAGCTCAGACCTGTCATGGGAGAGTGGGTGGGTTCTGGTATCATAACGTCACTATGGGAGAAGTTTCTTCCCATTTAAGTGACACATAGGCAGGGGTGTAGTGAGGCGGGCATGTTTACATAACAATGATGCGCATGCGTGCTTGCCAAGGATAGTACCGGAACCCTCTTCTTTTTTTTTGACTATGCTCCTGATCCTGCTGTCCTTGTGCACTTATTGAACAGTATAGTGTACACTACCAAGTACAATATTGTATGGGAATATATTTTGTACAGTACAATATGATATACACATACAAGCATTTCAGTGCAATGGTACAGTACAATATAGCACAGACTTACCCTACAATTAGTGGCATGCAGTGCATTTTACTGTTATTGTACATTCAATTTACAGTTATTGTACAATAATTTTACTGTTATTGTACACCCTTATTGAAGTATAACCTTTACACCCTTATTGAACAGTATAAAATGGTACAAGCATACCCTGCATCCCACTGTGATTGTAAACTCTCATTGTACAGTATGGTCTACATGCTCATTATACAGTACAATACAGGCATACTCTTATTTTACAATATGATACAGGCGTAACCTATATCTCATTGTAATTGTACACACCTAATGAACACTAGCGTGATCACTTTCATTGTACAGTACAATATGGTAGAGTCATTCCCTGCATCCCAGCATGACTGTACTCTCTCATTGTATAGTACAATACAACACAAGTATACCCTACTGTGATTGTACACTCTATTGTATAATACATTGCACATGCTCATTGTACAATACAATATTGTATGAGAATATTTTGCATCCCACTGTGTTTGAACACTCTTATATTACAGTACAATATGGTACAGACATACCCTGCATATCATGGATTGTATCCTCTCATTGTACAGTACAATATAATACAGGCTTAGCCTAAAACTAGTGGGATGAAGGGCATCCACTTTGATTGTACACTCATATTGATCATTATAATATGGTACAGGCATACCCTGGATCTCACTAATTATACCTTCTCATTGTGCAGTACCATATGGTTCAGGAATACCCTGCATCCCATTGATTGTATACTTTAATTGTACAGAAAAATATGGTACAGACTTACTGTACAATTAGTGGGATTCAGGCCATCCCATTGTGATTGTACACTCTCATTATACAGTACAATACAGTGCAGGAATATTTTGCATTCTGACTCTACATTCGTATTGTACAGTATAGTATACATGCTCATTATGCAGTACTGCACAGTACAGGAATATTGGCATGCGATTGAATACTCTAATTATACAATATGGTAGAGACATTCCCTACATCTCACTGTGATTGTACTCTCTTTTTGAACAGAAGGGTGATTGTATAGTACAATACAGTACAGATATGCTCCTTATCCCACAGATTGCATACTCTCATTTTACAGTACACTATTGTGCAGGCATACTCTACTAGTGTTGGTGTTCGAATTCGGGTTGTCCTTATATTTAACCCAAAAATGGCTGTTCGAATTTGGTTAGACCTGACCCTGACCTGACGAAAAAAAACGAGATTGGAAGGTAAAAATTCGGATAAGAAAAAAAATGTAAAAAAAATGTGTTAATGGTAAATTAATTTATTGATTGTTTGTGTTTAACTATTTTTATTTTACGGGTTATCCTACAATGTAACACAATTTCCAGCACAGAAATATTCTGGTACATTTTTCTTTTATCCACTGCGAGAACAATGTAACAAATGTATCATTTTACTGTGCGTGTTACAGAGTAAAGCTGCGTACACACTTCCAATTTTTATCGTTGGTAAACAAACGACGAACGATCCTGCACGATATCTGCGAACGATCGTATGGCACCGATCCTGTACCTACAGATAATGACACGATCGTTCAAAGATATTGTACACACGATAGATGCGATCGTTTGAACGATACAGGAAGTGACGTGCACCACAGGAAGTGAGCGAACGTTTGTTCACCACACATGCTTAGACCATGGACGATCACTGAACGACCGTACACACGATAGATGGTCAACGATCGTCGTCCAATCTGATCCGCCGGTCCGGTCGTTCATTTCCAATGACTATCCTCGTTCGTCGGCGTCGTTGGTTACTTTTTTTACGAACGATTTTTGGCCAATCGGTCGTTCGTCGTTCGTTCGTCGTTCATTTCCAACGATAAAAATTGGAAGTGTGTACGCAGCTTTAGAGATACTTGCCAGCCAGCATCTTCTCAAGAGTGTGCGACCCCCGGGGCACTACAGGTTAATTGGTGCTCCAGTGATCGTAGTGGAACTGCAGAGTTTATCTGCAGTTCCGTTCCCACGGTCACATGACCGTGGGAACTTTGTGGTCACAGCTGTGACTGCAGGCGATCCCCGGACACTAGAGGTTGAATAGGGACAAGTTTCCCCATTCATCACATCTAGTGCCCTGTGTTCTTGGATAGAGAAACTCTATCCAAGAACACATACAACTAGTAAAGGGCTGCAAGAGCAATCTGATTAATAGTCCCTAAAATTAACCCGAATTCTCCCGCCATTAACTTCAATGGTGTTCGAATTTGGCAATCGATCATTCAAACAATATCTCACTATTCAACCGAATAGCTGTTGAATTGAATAGCGAGATGTTTGACCAACACTATACTCCACATCTCACTATGATTGTACCCTCCCATTGTAGAGTATAGAGTAGCTTTTAAACTGAACTATCACAAACGACCCCTAAAACTAAATTCTAGAAAAACTAATTTTTATGGGGGCTGTACAGGGATGTCAAGTAATGAGCACTTCACTTTATCACCTTCATTTTCCCACATCCCACTTTGACAGGCAGCGACAGAGAGTGCTTTATAATAAGCAGCAGCCAATGGGACTGCTTCCTACCATTTACAATACCTGTACATCTTTGCCTGTTATAGTAAAAAATTAGGACTTCCATTGTCTGATGGCCCTTTGGGAGTGCTTGCAACTGATTTACATTAACTTTTAGGGAAGGCAGGGTGGAACAGAGTGGTGCCAACTGACTGTTTACCTGGTTGTGCACCCATTGACCAGTGCATGGCCACCTTAAAGCCAATCTAAGCCCAAATACAGGGATGGCCATACCAACCTACCACCACTCTTTGACTGTCCAAGCACAGACTATGGTGCTGGACCAGGCTGTGACTTAGTCTACAGGAAGGTCCACAACTTGGCTAGGCTTTGGTGCTTCAATCACAAGACCATAATTTCAAATCCTTCAAAAGCTCTCATTTATTTATTTCAACTGCATATTTAGCAGCCTGCCTGGAGTTCAGCTGGATGCATTTTACAATAAGCCAGGGACTGTAATATCCCTCATTAGATAGTATTTTTATGGATTGCTGCTGGTATTTAGCTCTCTATCTACATGAAGCTCCATGCGACAAGCATAATAGGCATTCCATGATGTGTTGGCAGATCACAAAGAAGGTCAAAACCAGCTGACATAAATATCTATTCAATAGAGCAGGTCTCAAGTTTTGCACTTAATGTTCCATGCCTCTTTATCTGGGAGCTGCCAGCAATCACTCTTTGATTTGCAGAACTTTGCTGTTGGAAAAATGAGCAGTTCGAAATTGTTACATCGGTACGGCTCCTTGAACCTGGCCAATTATTTTCCTCCTTTTTTTCTTCTTTTTAACAAACCTTTAAATTGGAACCTGAGATTGACTAGTTAAAAAAAAAAAGTGACCGAAAACAGGAAAGTGGAATAAAAATTTAAGGAGGCGTCCACCTAACATACCAGTATATAATAATGATATCAATGGCATTGTCCTTCCACTTATGTAACTGGCTCTTCCCCTTTCTATTGCTGTTCGTTCTGCCTTCTCATTAAAAGAAATATAAAGTGCTTATCAGTATTTCTACTTATTATGGCCAGGACCAAGAAAATTACGACTGAAAGAGAACCAAACACAACACAATCTAAAAGAATAATACACAGTAACAGAGAAACCAAAAATGAGAAGGTATAATGCATAGTAAAACAAATGGCTAGCCTTTCAGAAGCATCAGCCCACGAACTCACAGGTAAAAGTAGGGAGACCCCTTTTACAAAAATATGAAGGAGAAAAAAAATTACTATATATTGTGGTTGGGCACTTCTAGCAATATAAAACATCATGAAGCCTACCAGAATCCCAGCCATGTGGAGTATACCAATTTATCTGTAAGGTGAGGTAGGTGTATTAAGAGATAACAAAAAAAAAGTATCCAGAGAAAAAGAGGACAGAAAGAGGAGAAAGATAAAGAAACAAGAAGAAGGGGGTCATGGTGGCCACCATGATTAACAGGTGGTGTCAAGGAGTAAATCTTTCATCTGTTGACCCAGTCTAGAACCACATATCAAAATGAGTGCAGTAACACATATGAATTTCAATAGGACCAGATTCCCAGGTTTTCCAGTCCATCATACATACAGAGCTGTTAAAGATTTCAGCAATTGCATCTCCTTAAAGCAAAACTAAATTTGATATTACCCACCTGTCCCCGTTCCCTTGCAGGTTGCTGCCATCTTCTTCTTACTTCACTTCCTCCTCTTTGTGATTTTTGGCCATCTTGTTTGGCCAGGCTGGGGTATTGGCCTGCATGAGTTCCTTCATTCCTGGCAGGCGCAAAGGTGTCCTGGCTACCAAAGATGATGCTGTGCATGTGCAACTTTTTTTTTGCCAGTAACCTGGAGTGATTGGGCAGGTAGGAGGGATGATTGCAGAAGGGAGCTGCTTAGAAAGACCTCACATCAGGATACTCTGGACATGAGCCAGGGGATTTAGCCAGATTGTCCACTTGCTTACTTAACAGAGATGCGACCTTTCGCCAGAAACGGGACAAAAAATGGGCATTCACAGAAAATATGATATAGAGAGCCCGCTGCCAACCAGTTGCACCAACACAAATGTGATTAAATTGTGATTTTAACCAAACAGGGAAATGTTTGTCCACCATTCCCATTTTCTTCTGTCTTCTTATTATGAAAGCTCAATAGCTTAAGCTAAAAGTTACATGTTCAGTATGTATGGCAGAACACCAAATAATGCCTCCCCTCTCATTCCATATAGATCCATCAGAAAGAGCAAACATAGAGGCAAGGAGCTTCATTTATACTTTAACCAGGAAATCCATTGTGCTTTGGTTGTCCACCCATATACTGCCTCCCTAATGCTTCAGCATTGAAACAAAGAGCCTGGCTGCACTCAAAATTCAAACATAGAGGAGAAGGTAGATGGGCATTTGGTGGTCCATAACCACCAATAAACTGAGGGTAAACCACCTGCTATATACTGCCCACCCTTAAAATGTTTTGTATTCAACAATGTGCTATAGGGTGATAACGCTCACCCATGGTTCTGTATATATATAAGAATAACGTTGTCACCCAAGAACAAGAAGTGTATAAAGGCTACAGAACACATGAACTTTTTCTTTTATCTCCATAGAGGAAAGTGGGACACTGCACAGCACACATGAACATACATGCTCACTGGTTTCTAACAGGATTAAAACGTTTTTTTTGCACTTGTGGAACAGACATAATGCTTTCATTTGTTTACATACAAGAGAAGGAAACACATACGAGGCATTCCTTGTAATTGCTTCCATTGACTTCCTCTTCTATTTGTCTTCCTCTTTTGCCTAGTATATTATCGCCAGTGGTTCATGATGGCAGTCCTACTCTGAAAACCTGTATATAACAGGTTTATACCTAGCATGCACCATAAACTTAGTACAAAGCAAACTTAGCAGGCGCCATACATTTAGCAAAACTACAGCACTTCCTGGATAATAATATCAGGACACTTGTTTGCATTACTCACCTCTAGAAATTACCCATCAACATCCAAAAACCCAGCCATGTAAATGTACCGCCGAGCTTCTCATTCCAACGGCATATTCCGGCAGAATCTAATTATTTAAACCCTCCGTTCTTATTAGAAAACCAATTTGTAAAACAGATATATATTTATTTTCCGTTGGCGTTCTCCAAAGATGATTTCAAGTGATAATACCTCTTCCACTCGTCAGTGTAACAAAATGGGGTAATGCTGCCTCAATTACCGAAGGACACATGTTTAAAGCCACTATCTGGCAGTATATATCTCTTTCATATACAAAAAAAAGCCATTACAAAGGAAATGTACTGCAATCGGCACAGGACGCGACGCCTTTTACATCTAAAAACGTCCCTTCGGCTCAAGCCTAAAATCACATTTCTAAAACAGCATTTTAAACAGCTTATTTTTCATTGCATGGGGAAAAAAAACCTAGCAAAATGTTGTATTTTAGGCTATTATTTCCTACCAGCTCAATGGATAATCTAAGATATTCGCAAGCAGCCAATTATACCTTTAGTATATTGTCCTCGGTTCAGCGGCGCGTTTAATAAAACAGTCATATTAATATACCTTGCAACCAATTGGAGGGAGACGGCTAATCTAATTTTAACCTTCTCGCGGGATTAAAAGCGAGTCAAAAAGAGGATTGAGCACAATTAATTTAGTCCAGAAAAATTACCTGGATGTAATAAGATTTTTCGCTCTCGCATCGTCTAAGGCTCCTATGTCATATTCCAATTCATTCTTTCTTTGTTTTAATGGCTTTCTGCTCTGCTTTGGTTCTGTAGCGATTATTTTATAGAACATTATGGAGTTTATTTATAAAACTGGAATATGACATTCACTCAACTAGCAGAGAATGAATCACTGCCATTGAAAACACAAGGTCGTGGAAGCAACGTTTGATGAATGTCAGAGATGCTGTTTTATAAATAATGCTATAAGAGAATGCCAGGCTGCCATTGCTAACATAGTTTGGAAAACGCTACCATATTGGCTTTAATATAGATCTGCAAACATTAAAGAGGATTGATGAAATTCCAAATGTTCCAATATACAAAAACAGTATACTAAAAAAATAAAATAGTTCCATTCAGGGCCAATTCTAGGAAAGAGCAAACTGGGCATTTGCCCAGGTCAACCAACACCTCCAGTGGTCCAGCTGACAGAATGGCGGTGGATTGCTGTGCATTTTGGGCCACCCGCTTCATATTTGCCCCAGTTTTGGGATGCAAAGAGAACACAAGCTTCAGCTTTTGGTGACTCTAATGAGCCAGAAGCACATCAATGTCTCCATCATTGATTTAAGATGACTTTACTGTTCCAGACAGAAAAGAACAAAACCCCACGTGGAACTTTTCCACTCTACAACCAGGGCCCTGTTCTATCTCAAATTATATAGTTGTTTTCAATCAAAGCTGGAGTTTGGGGTGTGCTGTTGTTTTTTTTCCCATTTTTCACTTGCAGTGTGTTTTGAGCATGGTTGACCTGTCTGACGGGCACCTATTGGGAGACCTGATAGTCCAGATAGTAGGTAATGCCTATGATAACTCACCCTAACCTTTCATCCAGAGCGATCAGGGATGTAGTAGGGATTATTGCAAAAGGGACATTTCATACAGTGGCTAACAATAACCTACCCTAACCCTTGACTCCAATACTAATAAACCCTTAGGTGCCATGCTTTCCGTTTTAAGCTGCTGTCTCTGAATGTCTACAAATCTCACCATACTGAAAACTAGTATTAGTGCTGGACCCTTGCTAACAGACAGAGTGGCTTTGACCCCATCTCTTCTCCCAATATCCCAAATCCAAAAATCCCAAGTAGAGTTAATGTACCCAAAACCAGCGTATATAGCTTGGGTGAAACTGCCAAATTCAATTAGTAGGGGGACACAATACTTACCTCCCTTCATGTTCTACCTTGTGTCATTGCTGTGCACTCAGACAGAAGCACATCAGCACCATACTGATATTGAAGCAGGAAATATCACATATGCCAGTATGGCATTTAAATGTAAAGGACCCATGCTCATTTTTGATTGTATTTTACCTAAAACTAGCTCTAGAAATGGGACTATTGTGTCCACTCATACAGCAAAGGACCTCTTCAAACCATGGTGGCAGAAAATGTGGTTTCAGCTGTGGCTGGTTGAACCTTTTGTTGCTCATTATGGTTATAATACACATTACAGGTCAAAGCACACACAACCTATTTTGCAGCACTTTTTCTTTGCTTTTCTTCTCAAAAATGAAAAGCTAAAATAAAACTATTGATGGCTTAAACAGGGATAAAGTGGTCATCGTGGTCATTTGGCTGCTTTGAAACAGCAGATGATTAATTTGGACATTTGGATTCCTTGAAAGGATAGATCTATGACAAATATAGATCCCGGGAATAGAAAGAACTGTACAATATATAACCAAGGTCAGACCTGAGATACGCACAAAGGATATGAACTGACTTTTCACCTGTAGGCAGACATGGGGGGCAGATAAGGTTAGAGGGTAATACTTTGAAATAGAAATATATAAATGTAAAAAATAGAAAACCACAGGTGCATTCATTCACCTGTGATGTACTGAGGCTTGTGGGACTTTTTGTCCCCTATTTTTATAACTGACGTTATGACATACAGTAAATGATTTTAGTGATTTTGAAATCAAATTCCAACACTGTACAAATTATCATAGGGGATTAATCATGACCATTTTTTATTACATTATTATAACAAAAAGCTGAGTTCATCCAAAAGTGAACCTGTGGCCAGGCCATGGATATTAAAGTGTTCATATAGTGGTAAGCAGTAAATGTGCTTTAAAGCTGAACTCCAGAATTAATGCAACTCTGAATTACTTGATAAAAAATAAAACGAAAGCAGTGTAATCAACTGAATGTATTTTAGTTTTAGTGTCTATTTAGTCTTATATTCATGTGTATTTGCTTGTACGGCAGAACACTCTCACCATTGATTTAGTAGCTTAGTTCTTTCTTTTCCTTATTCCCTGTAAGGCCAACTCCACCTGGTTAGGGGCTTTGCAATTAGCTCAAAAAGACAGCAGGCATAGAAAAAAAAAATAAAAATTGCTGTCAATATTTTTTTTATTTTGAAAAGTTGGGGTAAATTTGACCTGATTGAAATTTCAAAGGTTTTTTCGACTTCCCAGGAGAAGGGCTCTCTTAGACCCGCAAAATACCTTTGGGGTGTTTCATCTTTATTTCTCAAAAAAGACTTCAAAATGCTTTGATTCCGAACTTCTTATTTTTTGGAGTCCATATACCTTGAAACACAGATTTAAGGTGAGATGGGCCAATATTTGAGAGCTTTTCTCTACTTGAAGGCAGCAAATATTTAATAGAATGCACACACCTTAACATGTTTGGAACAGTAAGAGATAAATACTATAAAAGACACAAAAAACAAACCAAAAAAAT
This sequence comes from Pyxicephalus adspersus, assembly GCF_032062135.1. Taxonomy (NCBI): domain Eukaryota; kingdom Metazoa; phylum Chordata; class Amphibia; order Anura; family Pyxicephalidae; genus Pyxicephalus; species Pyxicephalus adspersus. The sequence continues at coordinate 47,898,136 of NC_092868.1, forward strand.
GCACAAAAGAGCAATATTGGTGGACAAGCTGGTCTTCTTTAATGTCTATGTTTCCTAAATGGTAAGTAGGAGAATTCCTCTGTACCCTTATAAGACTTTAAACAGAAGGGGTTCTTAAAAAAACTCCAGTTTGGAAGACCATTTACCTCTCACTGCCCCCCCCCCCCCCTGCCATGTTATAAACACATCTTTCTTCTCCCTGGAAGCAAAGATGGGGGCTCTTTACTGCAGAACATTTCTCATTTATTAATGTGTAAGTGGTGTTTTGTGCTGTAGTACTGTGAGCCCAGGCAAACTCGACAATGACCTCCCAAGTTACAGGTTCATGACACCATAAACCCAGAAGAAGGGGGTTAAATGACAACTATTAGAAGATTTGTCACACCTAGTGGCCGACTGGAATTTAAAAATATTCCAGTGAAATCTCCTTTTTTCTTTGTATTTGTCCTAAGCTATAGATTCGAGACTGAAGTTAACTCTAGCACTGCTACAAGGTAGATGATAACATATGCTAACAATATCAATGCTTCCCTATCCACCTTGATCGGAATGCCTCTTTATAGTTACCCCCAACCGTCGCTCTCTATATATTTTGAAATACTTGGACCATACACACTTTGTTCATGTTTTCATCGAAATACCAATGATGTCATACACTGCCATCCCCGAACAATAAAATCAGAAACAAAAACCTTGGACCCTGACGTTACATAAAAATGGAGCGATTCTCTCTGTAAAACATGCAAACAACAAATAAAAATACAATGTAATATGCTTTTGTGCCTCCTCGGATTATGCTGGAACATTGAAGCCAGCAAAAGAATTGTAATATTTTCTGAGTTCCCATTTAAAACTTTGTAGAGAAAACGTCAACTTGCAGGCATGAGCGTAATAATACTTTTTATTGTTACTTGCAGCTGGTGCCAAACTGTTTGTTTGAGCTTTGTTGTCTTTGTGTGTGTGTGTGTTTTTTTTTAAATAAAGCTATACAGACTGTTCATACAGGAAAACATGCAAATGGTGTCAGAGTTTACATTCATTGTACCAAATCAACATAGCTTGTCTGCCGTAATGGGTAAGACTTGTTTTTGTAAGGGAGGAAGTTGATAATAAGCCCTGGAGGAGCGGTATTGTTGTCCTTGTTAGAAGCTATAGTTTCTTTAAACAATCGCATATTGCATATTTTGTACATCAATAAACAATGAAACAGCTGTTTATTTTATAGCTGCCTTCGTTATTCTTGAAGGATGGTTGGTGCAGAATACCCACACGCGGGTATAGTATTATAATTGGATTTGATATATAGATCCAGCCTGGTAAAAGATGCCTTCGATCTATGGACATTCTAAAAAGAAAATACCAGTAAGACCAGAATTTCTTCTTTCTTCTTCAGTACCCACTGAAACATGTTGTAAATACCTGTTGATCCTGCCAGAAGTGGAGCGACATTTTTTTGGCTATGGTGGCAACACTCTATACTCGTCTTCTGCAGTGAATTCATTGCATTGCTGATACGATTCCTACTGCCGTAGCCGCCTATTTTATCTATTACTTGTTCTTATATAAAGCCAACATATCACGCAGCACTTTCTTAAGTTCATATTTATGTCACTAATTGCACCTCAAAAGTGCTCACAATCTAATGTCTCTACCATAGAAGTCATTTAACCTAAATGCATGTTTTGGGGATGTGGGAGGTAATCAGAGAAAATCCATGCAAACATGGGGAGGACATACAAACTCCTTGCAGATAGAGTCCTAGGCAAGATTTGCAACCTAGGACCTAGTGATTCAAAGACAAGAGGGCTATCCATTGAGCCAACCATGCGTGGCTTCACTAATAGCTTAATGAACAGCCACACCACAGTCCATTGTGGTGGAAAGTACGCATCTTACATTGATGGCCATTCGGAAGTATTCTACCATTACAGATAGCCAAATAGATTATGGCCATCAGTGGTAACTTACCTGAAAGACAAATTACTCAAGCACCCTCCAGCAACCTTTGGAGGAACCCTAGGAACCCTGGTTGAGGATACTTGTTCTAGGTTCTGTGCAAATTGAATATCAGCACCCTTGGCACTCACTGATTTCTCCCGTTGGTGAATGTGTCACCACAGCATGTATGAAGTATAGGAAACCACAAGGTGACGAGGGGAGACAGGTATATGACCCACCCAAAGGGTTCATTACCTGCAGTGGCCAGGAAGCAATGAAGTGCTGATGTTTGAAGATGCTGGCCACCAGGAAGATATCAGATAAGGTTTTGTAATCCTATGATCTCCAGGTCAATTTTCGTTGATTATTTTGTTATTCTATAAAACATAGAGTTGGTTTTAAATTCTTCCCAAATTTTACAGAAATGCCCTCAGGAACCTGCACACCCTTCAATCATTTTGTCATAAAAAAACAATGAAAAAGAGAGAAGAAAATATTAAAGATGCCAGAAACAAATAATAATGGTAAAAAAAGCACACTAAATTAAGAAGGCTTAACAATCGAGATCCTCTCTTTCACAAAAAAATGATGGTGAAATTAAAAAATTTTATGTGAAAATTTTAATCAGTTTCATTTAATTTTACCAAAACTGGCTAGTTTCAGGGACACCAAAGCCTTCACTTCCATGTTAAGATTGAAGTATTCCCGAATAGGAATATCTTCTACAGTTACCTGTTTGTTTGTTTGGAAGAAGTTAGAAAACTTGGCTCGGTTCCCCCCCAAAATACTGCAAGACAATAAGCATGTAAATAATTTATAACGAGATAGTGCATAACTTGCTCCAGTTATAAAATCCACAATGCTTGCCACACCGGCTTTGTCTGTTTGACATTTTGTGCACAATGTCAGATCATTAGCTAATAAAAAGAAAGCAAAGAAATAGAGAGGGAAGATGGCATTAATTACCGGCTATTCATAGCAAATGTTAACTGGGTCATTTTATCTGTTGCGCATCTGTTTTTCGATAAATACAAGCTGAAATAAACACATCGGCAAACAGCGGGTGGTCATGTGGCGGCTTAACAAGCGCTCTCAGGTGACCCCCGTGCCCCTCGACGCATTAGGCCTTGGATTCATCAAAACAAGCCAGTAATTACTATTGACCCTGGGTTGCAGTTTGATGCGTGCAAGGTTTCAGTCTCTGTGCTACCAAGCTCTCGTTCTACTTGAGTCTGCCAGTTCCAGAGGCAGCTTTTATTTTCAGTGTTGTTTTTCAGAGCTTTTTGTATACAGGATCATGGAATGTGAGCTTCAATAGGCCCAACACCTGCTGCCTAATAGAATTAGAGAATCTGAACAATATGATTCATTTGTATTCTTACAGCAGGGTAAGACACCATGTTATAGATCATAAAGGTTCTTTTCAGATATAAAAAGAATGCTGTGTTTATTACGTTGCATATTAAAGCATTCTGTATTGGAGCTGATCTCCAGCCTTCGGCCTTGCACAGTTGTACCCGCTTCCCTCCTGGACTGAAATTACTTACTTTGATTTCACTGCACACTGTCAATTTCCTAAAGTGCTTATTAGAAGCTGAAACAAGTCAGATATAGTCCACCTCATTTCCTGGCTGGAGGATGTCCAGTATCTTTAGGTCCTTCTGCCCAAGACTATCTCTGTCTACCCCTTTCCCCTATTAGATTGTAATCCTATCAGTCAAAGAGACTTGAAATTCCATGTGCTTCTAAACTAGGATAGTCTGGATGCAAATGCATACAGCCTAAAAATGTTCACTCATCTGGAATGACAGACACCCTTTAGGGCTTAATGATATCTTAAAAAGCTCTTTCTACATTGTGTAGCAAAGCACAGAGACCCAGTGACATCATCACTGGGTCTAAAATATAGTACAGGTTGACAAACGAAAATCCATCCAACGATAATCCGGGTCCTTCAGTTTCCCGGCATAAATTTCGGATCGCATTTTCAATACAGGGACTGCATTACACTGTTTGGCCACTAAGGTTTTGATGGCACTGTTCTGCTGAACTGCTGTTAGGTCTTAAAATACACGTTGGGACGTCCCTGCTGCCTGTTCCCTGGAACTGTGCCAAATGTCCGTGGGTGCTGCGAGAGGTAGGCTGGTCTGTGTGTGGAGGTAAGAACAACTTTTAAAAAATTCGGAATTTTTGAAAATCGGTGCACCTCAGGTCCAAAGGTTGCTGGATTTTAAATTGTCAACCTGTATATGTTAAAAAAAGAATGGTCAATGGTCTATTAATTGGGGAAGAGATTTAACTAGCGAAGACAAAATGTAGGAAGATAAACTTCAGTTTTGGGCCACTTCTAATTTTGGGTTGTGTTGTACAGTTGAAACCATGGGGTCTTCATGTGGCTTGGCTGGCTTTGTTTTTCAGTTTTACATTGTATCTTTTATCAGTGAAAGGCAAAAATCTCTAATACTATTTACAATGAATATTTTTGTGATACCAGTTACTGTGGTCTTGATAATTATGTTTTTGTAAGTTAGATATTGATGTTGCTTTTATTTTTATGGCTTTGTTTTTCAGCCCTGAAGAAGGAGGTGGAGTTACCTTAAATGTGTTGGCTCTTTATAGTAAAGAAAGCTTCTTTTTCAACTCAATGAAGTCTACAACATACTGAATGTGACATTCATTGCTTCTCTTTACATTTGGACTTCTTGACTGTTTCTCATTCTTAATTTCTTAATTCTTGACTTTGTTCATATTCTAGTGTTTCATTGCTGATTGGAATTAATTTTTCTTGCACTCCACTATGGTAGCTGTTTGTTTATTTTCTTTCAATCTCTGCAGTTTCTCCTCCTTAAACAACCCTCGACATATAATACACACAAATAATGTCCTGCAATTTTTTCTTAGTTTTTCTGAAATTCTGTTGTGTGTTGCATCTGTAGCGGGCATCTGCTAGACAATGAGCTGCGCAGCTCAAACAGGAATTAATACACAGATAAACAATGGCAAAGAACCTCTTGCCAGCTCAATGGCAGTCACTATATATTACGGCAAGATATTACATGGTGTTGGAAGTGTTTGCCGCTTCAAAGTCGCTAGCATACAGCAGGAAAGAATCAGTGGCTTCTGTAATACCGTCACGTTGGCTCTTATTTTACAAACAAATAGATGTAATTTATTTTGGCAATTTATCACCACCGTGAATATTATCAGCTCCCTAATAAGCATAATGTCATGTTTAAATGAGATTCTCTAACTGTGTACACAATTTATCACCCCCGTTTTTCGATATGCCGAAAAAGCTCTTAGCATCTGTCTGATAGTAAATATCTGATTATACTGGTTTTAAATTTAACTCATTTGCTGCTGAAAAAAATAGAGTAAGAGGTTGGATTGACATCCATCTTCTTCAGTTCCTTTTCCTATAAAATAAAAGAATAGAAAATTTTTTCTATTAACAATTTTTTATTTGCTTGCAATATGCCTTCAAATTTGCTAGAAAATGTGTCTGCTTTGGGAAGAGTCTGTATCCAAGAACAGCCATTTCTCTTCTTGTACGTACATCTTAATCCTTCCCTTCATTGGGAGTGTTTAATTACTTCCTGTGCTGGCCCAAATTCTGCACCCCTCCCTTCACCTTTAAACCTTACATCTAGGAGTTTGGGAAAGAGCCAAGGGGTATACTATAGAACAATGTTTCTCAAGCAGCTTTCCGTGGAACCCTACGGTTCATTCAGAGTTTGCTACGGGTTCAATTAGAAACTTGTGCCTCACAGATCAACTTAAGTGACACCAATTATCTTTTTGACTATCTGTAAGGGTGCCATTTTTTCCACTGGCCAGTAATTTAAGATGCATTGTTCAAATGACCACCATGCTAATGTACTGGGAGCTGCGGAAATAGTAATTATAGTTACCTAAGACCTGTAAGTTTTCTCTGGAATTTCCCCATGCTAAAAGGATCAAAAAAGGCTGCTATAGATTGGAAGTGCTGTAATCATACCCAAGTTGGTGGTGCCCAGCAGCAGTCTTGGGACTCTTCAACATTCACACAATGAAGGCTCATAATAAATAATAAGCATAAACTTGTAAAATGCCCCTAGCATATTTTTGGAAGCTAGTGACAGGGTCACTCTGCTTTTAAACCTTCTGCAACTGCTAAAAGGGTAAATCAAAACTGAAAATACTGAAAGTACTGAAAATAGCAGGCTATTGTGATCACTGACAACGTGTCCAAGAATGGAGTTGTAATTTGAAGAAGTTTAATAAAGATTTTCAAGTTTCTAAAGCTGGGATGAATGCCAATATGCAGATTAGCTTCTAGCAGACAGACACCCAGGATAATTTGTTTAGTGCGCTGAGAATTGGTGGTTGCTGTGTCTCTGTCTACACCATCTATGACACATTCAATGTTCTCATGGCAAAAGTAAGAAAATACCATAAAGGAGTTCAGACAAACAGAATATTTTCCAAGCAACTACAATCATCAACAAAGAGTAATAAAAAAATGTAAAAGGAATGGTGGGTACATTGCAAGTCACAGCAATACAAATGCAGACCCATGACTTCGTAGCTGATTTATGTCCATAAATAAAATACCTAAAGCTTATATAGCTACAGCCATTTCAATGTTAAATATTTTTAATGTTTTTTAAATCTGCAGCTTTAATAACCCCCCCCCCCCCCCCCCAGTGAATCAGAAATAAAAGGTCCTTTATCGGACACTTACTGTACATATGTGCATAGGATGACACGTTTTCATCCCTGTTTTCCAATCCTGCTTCTCCATTCTTGCCCTGTCAATGTAGACTACAAGTGGCACACGTTATGCAGGCATGGCCCACTGTTGTCACCATCAAGATACTAACAGTGCAAAATGCCATAAATCTATTGCTAGAATGCACATGTAAGGCTCTGGTCCAGTTCTAGTTCTCACCTGATGCCAGTCCCCCCATCTAGCTCTGTACTCTTCACCTAAAGCGAGCCTCAGGAGGCTAGTTGCACTGCCCCAGCACATGGTTGCCCCCTGGATAGAAAGAATGGTGTCGGGGGGAGGACTGACAGAGGACCAGGAGCCCACAGGTAATGCAGTACCAAGATTTCAGTAGAGGCCAATCCAGAAAACAGACCCAGAGGTCATACACAGGCAAGACAAAACAGAGTCCGGGTTACAAGCAAAGGTCGGTCCAGGCAGCATACAATCTCAGGGTCAGGAAACAGGTGGAATCAGCAACAGTAAATCGCACGAACAAACACACCAGCAACATGTCAGCAACCCTAATGCTACAACAAACCACTGGTGACTACAACAGGCAACAAGAGCAGAAATGCCATAAAGTCCAACATGTTCTAGCATCCAATGGCAGGGCAGGAAAAATCCAGAGCCTAATCTGCTCCTAATAATCCCTTCAGCTGTGCACAGTGTCAGAGTGTGAGCTGGGGATGCCAAAAAGGTACATCTCAGACTGCACAGCCAAAGGGAAGCAGTAGATGCTGTAAGCTGCTGAAAAAAAGAGCAGAAACTAATTCCCTATTCTTCTTGCTGCTACAAGTGACACCGCCGGAGGCAATAAACAGAATGTGGCACACAGTCTGGGACCACCATCCAGATAAGAATCTCCTAACAGCACATACTGGAGGTAAAACTCCATGATGAGAAAGCCATCGAGATGCCATAGAGGATAAGAAAAACATTTTTCATATTAAAAAGGGATTGTTAATGAAACACAGTGCTCTAGTAAACATAATGTCATCCTGGTAGCATTTATTTATACCTACTGAAAAGAATGTAAAGATTCGGTACTGGCCCAACTGTCCAGGAGGTCCTCAAAGTACCGGCATAAAAGCCAAACCTATATGTAGAAGCTAATGTGTCTACCAGCAGGATAGAGACCCAGGTCATCCCCCACCACTATACTGATGTCAACCCAGCTGTCTACTAACTGAGGACACAACTCTAGGCTTCCAAAAGCAAAGAGTACCAGTGGAGCTGCTGGGGAACATTTTTTTTCCAAATTCTCTCATCTATCTATACATGAGACCTAAAATGGGACAGTTGTAGAGGAAAGAGAGATACAAATAATTTGACCCAAATGAAGAATCCTTCTTCCAAAAGAGGAACCTTAGGCATTTATGGGGCCGATAGCCTTTGGCTCAATAGGAGGCCAAACAAATGTAGATCCAAACTCATAACCTACCATGAACTGAATACCACCAAAGGAGTGGCCTCAGATCCTGAAGACTCCCTAAACTTAAGCACCCACATGCAGTTCACCATCTAGCTCATCATCATTCACAGATTATTTTCATCACTCCTCTAATAGCTACAGAGCCCTCACAGTAGGACCTGATATAGTCAGGCGTTCATTGCAAAACAGTTGGGAGCAGTGCTATTATTCATATTGTTCCTTTTTTTCTCGGAAAACTCCATGGCAATTAATTGTTGGCAATATCTTGCTGATAGGAAGATGTAGGGAATGGTTTTGTGTTTATCTTTAACATGAATCTTCTTCCCACTTAGAACAAAGCTTTTTAATATGTGCTGAGTCTGAGTCCTGGTGTCAGCGGCACTGTGTGAGTGAACGGCCCATTAGTGCTCCATGACTCTTCACTCGCTATGAATATTACAACCATTCAAGCGGTGACGGTGAAATATGGTAGCAATAGCTGCATTACTAGAAGTTGGACTTTTTGCTTGTTGTATTAAAAGTGAAAGAATAACACATTAGCAGATATTTTGCAATATTTTTGCAGGGTTTAACTAAATACTCATCCATGGGCAAGAAAACAGCCCCATCCCTTCTGAACGCCTCTAGATACTAGGGTATATTGTAATTCAAAGTAAAAGATTTTTCATGATTCACCAGTGAATGTAGCCAAAAAAGCTTAGCCCAGCAATTCCTGGCAAGATTTATATTTGTATATTGTATGACATTTGTTGGTTGTGACTTGTTCAGATCTTAAAAAATGTTGCTAGGATGTATGTTCACAGTATATTCGTAACTAATTTTTTTAGCACAGGATGAAAATTTATGCTGCAAATTTTGGTAAATTTCCTTTATTTAGTTGCCCCTTGTTTTTCATGGTACTGAAACTTTGTAAAATTTTTTACCTTTATAAAGGGTATTATTATTTTAAATGAAAAAACTGTGTCCCCCCCCTTCTCCAACCTGCGGCACACAGGTATGTATCCCCAAAGCAAGTGAGTTTAAATGTATTTTGACTATAAAAAAACAAAACCTAAAAAATAATGATGTTAATACTGTCACTGAACAAAAAACACAGGCTTAGGCGACTTAGAAAATCTCTTGTGAAACTCAAAGTGCATGTGTAAGTAAGTTGCGAAAAATCGGGGTTAGGGCGAACTTTTTTTTCATAGAGTAGGGAAAGGCCATGGTGATCATAACATCCACTGAAAAAAGTTTTAGGGGATCCTAAATGTTTGCGTTGTCACAGGAGCAAGGGGACTTTAGAAACGCTTTGATTTGTCCAACGCCACAGCATCTTCTCTCTGTTAAAGACAAATCTGACTTACCTCCAGGACTGTTGGATCTCTGCTGTACTTTGTAATTTCATCCATACCCCTCCATAGCCCAAAGGTCACTTCTGTAAGCCCTAATGATGTGAATGAACCACTGATCCACTGAGGGACCAGTCATTTCCAGAAGGGTCTATTGCTAAGAAATATTCAGCCAACGCACATCTTTTTTTGGAAATCATTTTTCATTCTTTATTTTCATCTAACACTAGTAAACAGCTAGGTCTTGTCCTTGTCCGAAGTCTGAATACATCTCTTTGCTCTGCCCTTTTCTAAGCAAGTTCCATATTAGCATATGAATACTGTAGAACAATTCCGCTTCAGGTACCTACACTATATGCTTTAAAGAAATTACATTTAATGATTTTTAATGAACCCCTACCGACATGAGTTAGCGTTCATCATCCATCTGGAGTTCAGCACTAATAATCGTATTTAAGTCTGACATTCTAAAAATCTCAGACTTCCATTATAGCTTCCTATTGTACTTTATGCCAATCCAGCACAATAGAGTTTATAGGGTAAGAACCTTTACTTCTCAGCATGTATTTTATGTCAGGAGTTTGGAAGCTGATAGAAAAACACATTGCAGACTTCTTTCTTTTTATAAATTAATTTGGTAAACAGCGATCTGATAACAGTTGCATGCAATTTACGCTCAGACTAACAAGCAAGTCTACTTGCTGAAAGATCAAATTCTTTTTTTTTGTGGGTCAAGCTAGTCCACAAGCATACAATGTGCATTTCCTTGGAGAACCCCAATTATATCTGAAAGAAGAAGAGACGCCGCAGATAAAGCATGAATACTGAAACTCCGGGTTGGTGATTAAAAGCGGCCTGATCAGACTTGTCACACAGAAGCAGTAGTAGCTAAAGTGAAAATATGATATATGTGATTTGGAAAAGCGATATGGCTGAATGAATATGTACTACTTCTGCCTGTGTTTATACACTAATTCAAATTGTTACCGTACACGTGTATCCTTATGCAACACAACAATAATATTTAACCCAGCCTTTCCAACTAGGATTCCATGGAACCCTAGGGTTCCTTTAGAATTTGCTAGGAGTTCCTTGTGCAGTATTTGCTAACACCAATAATGAGTTTTTTTTATCTGTAAAGGGGTCATTCTTTCTACTGATCATCATTGTAACAGACAGTTTGCTCGCATACCATAATGTAATCGTGATCAATCTTTCCACTAATCATCTATGTAAGTATAATTTTGCTCACTGACAAACAATGAAACGAAGATTGTACCCAATGAATGCCAATGTAAGGAACAGTTTTCTCACTGATCACCAACGTAATAAAAAGTTTGTCCAATGATCACTGTCACACTTACCTCTTCCTCACTAAAGAGCAGGCACCTCTCTCCTGTGCATGCCTACAGTTCTGAGCCCAGGTGCGCCTGCTCTTCCAGATTTAATGAGTCTCGCCCCTCCTGCCGGCTAATCAAGAAATATCCTCTTAATAACCCTTAGATATTTAGCTAGCTCAGACACAGGACTCAGTGTTTGGGCAATGTGTCTCCACTAGTGCCGAGTCCCTTAGCTCTGTTGGACATTTCCTCTACACCTGTTGGTTAATTCAGTGTTTCCCCTGTCCAGCTCCTGTGTTATCCTCTTATTGCCCAGTCTGTTGTTTCCCAGCCAGTTCCCTTGAGCTGTTCCAGTGTTCCTCTCTGTCTCTGGTCATTCCCATGTCACCTTTGCCTCCTGTATTCCTGTGTCTGCAGCGGCCCCTGTATCTATTTCCTGGATCCCTGGTATTTGAACCCTGGCTTGTGACCTGACCTTTCTTGTCTGCTGCCTGCCTGGACCCCAGCCTTTCTTGGCAATTCTTCTGCCTTGTGACATGAAACCGTGTATCATCCTGCCCACCCTGGTGTGCCCAAGGACCGCAACCTGCCAGTAACCAGCAAGGCAACATCCTCACCACTAGAGGCTCAGGAGAAGACCTGGTTACTACTTAGTCTCTGGGCCTTGGCTCTTTTCAGGGCTCACACCACTTCTGTTCAAGCCTTATTGTCCCCTAGTGGCCCTATCTCCCCAAGCGTGACAATCACCAATGTAAGGAGCAGTTTGCCAACAGACAACTATTGAATGGAGCAGTTTTCCCAGGTTACCACCAATGTAAAGAACATTTTTCCTAATGGTCCATTAGTGTAATACTGCTACCCCCATTTATACAATAATACAAATGTAACCCTACAAGGGTTACCAGTATTTAACACAACATTGATAATAAATCTAACCTTTCCAACAAGATTTCCATGGAACCCCAAGGCCTCTCCACGAGCCACTAGGGGTTCCTTGTCACTTACCCCAATATTTTTTTGTATATCTGTGGGGGGAGGTCATTATTTCCACTGACCACCAATGCAAGGAGTAGTTTTCCCACTTGCCATCAGTGTAATGAGCAGTCTTCCCAATGACCACAAATGTAAGAAACTATTTACTCACTAAACACATGCAGGTAGTGCATTTTCCACTCCTAATGTCAACAGAATTTTCCAAATGACTACAAATGTAAGAAGCATTTCTCATATTGACCATTAGTGTATTACCTCTAGAGGGGTCCTTTTGCTGATCTACACCTTGCTCCCCCTTCTCCTACAGACCCCCATCTAAGGAGGCTATAATCTACTAACTACCAATGTATAGAAGAATTTTTATGGTCAACTGGTGCAACTTCTTCATTCAGCACTAACGTAGGAAACAAGAAATAATGCATTTTCTATGTTTCTCCTCTGGCCACAATTGTTATCATTTGTTTGTTTATTACTATAAATTAAAATAATTTGAGTGTAGAGCAGAGCTAAGGTTTCACATATTGCGTGTGCCTATTTACTTATTCTTATATCTCAGTGTACCGTTCACGCTAATGTACAGTGAGTTATATATACAAATAAATATTAGCAAGGGTTCCCATTACTTGAAAGCTATTTCAAGGGTTTGTCCATGATAAAACATTTGAGAAAGGCTAATCTAATCAATGTTCTCATTCCTAGAAAACACTACAGCAGTTTCTGTAGTGCAGTTTGATCAACATACTCAAGCCCTGCTTGATGCACTTCACCTCCTTAGACTTTGTCAAGTGCAGGCAGTGCTAAGTGTGGAACTAATACATTAAAAAAATAAAACCACAGCAAAATGAGAGAGCAAAATGTATATAAAACAGATAAAACACAGACTGACCCTTTCATGTAGTTGATCTTGTGTACTTCAAAATAGTACATGTCCTGCTACGTAATTCCCCCTAGTAAATAGTGATGAACAGGCCATTGCTTAACTATCCTGGCCTTCACCACTCTAGGTTTTCTAAATTTCATGATATCAGCACAAGACATTGGGGAGTTGTTCTAGTGACATTGGTCTTGATTCATCAAAGCTCTCAAAGGCTGGAGAAGATACGCTTTTATCAGGCAAGCTGGGCGATCCAGCAAGCCTGGCATGGATCTGCTCCAGGATTAAAAACATTTGCTAACAAATTGTAATTGACTTCTAAGAAATACATTCCAGGTTTGCTAGATCACCCAGGTTCACTGATAAAAGTGTCTTATCCAACTTTGGAAAGCTTTAAAAAATGGGCAGCACGGTTGCTCAGGGGTTAGCACTCTGGCCTTTGCAGCGCTAGGTCCTAGGTTCGAATCCCAGCCAGGACACTATCTGCATGGAGTTTGCAGGTTCTCCCCGTGTCTGTGTGGGTTTCCTCCGGGTACTCCGGTTTCCTCCCACATCCCAAAAACATGCAGTTAGGTTCATTGGCTCCCCCTAAATTGACCTAGATTACATTAATGACATATGACTATAGTAGGGACATTAGATTGTGAGCTCCTTTGAGGGACAGTTAGTGACACAACTATGGACTCTGTACAGCGCTGCGTAATATGATGGCGCTATATAAATACTGTATAATAATAATAGGCCCATTATTCTACTTTTTGAAGGTAAAATACCATTTATGCTATAAATTTATATTTATTTATTTTGCATGCTACTTACCAGAAATAGCAATAGCAAGTAGGCTGCTTAAGTTTAGTACTGTAAAGACATGATCTATAGGGATAAACCCTTACATTCATTCCAGTAGCTGAAATATAATTTTCTAGCGTGAGTTAGGCTGTCCACAGACATTACCTCTATTCACAGAAAAACATAGCAGAATGTAGGTAATGAAAAGGCCCAAAAAGCTTGCTCTATTTTGCAGCATGATTGGGGTCCTTGCACCCAGAGGCACATCATACCCCAATACCTTCCTTTTTTTCTTCCCTCCCCCTCATCTTTCACCACTACCTTCCTTCCTCCCCTCTCTTCCTAGTTCTCTTCCTCCCCTACTATTTTTCGTCCTTCCCTCTCTTCCACACTCTCTTTCTTCCATTACAATTACTTTCCTCCCACCTCTCCTTCTCTTCCTTCCCTATTACCTTCCTACCTCCCCTCGCTTCTTCTCTCTTTGCCTTCTCTATTTCCCTACTTTCATCTCTCCCTCCTTTCCTTCCCTTTTACCTTCCTCTTATTTCCCCCTCCATCTCTTCTTTCCCTGCTTCTCTTCCACTCTTCCTTCCCTACTACCTTTCTTCCTCCCATCTCTCTTCCATTGCTATTTCCTTCCTTCCCTCTTTCTTTTCTCCTTTCCTTACCTCCCTCTCTCCTTCCTTCTCCCTTCTTTTGTACTTTATTTTGTTTCTTCTCTCCCTCTGATACTTTCCTACTTCCTTGTTTCCTTTCTTCCTTCTTTCCCTCCCTCTCTTCCGGGCTTCATTTCCTCTCTCCCTCCTTCACTTCCATCTCCTCCTACTACTACTACTACTTTTCATACGTTCTTCCTTTATTCCCTCTGTCTCCCCGTTTCTCTCTCTCTCTCTCTCCCTTCTACTTCCTTCCCTACTACTTCTCTTGCTTCTACTCCTCCATCTTTTTCTTCCCTACTACCTTGCTTCCCTTTTTCCTTCTCTTTATTTCCTACTACATTTTCCTTTACTTCCTTTGTTGCCTCGTGCTACCTTCCTTCCTGCCTTTCCTTTCCTTAATACTGCTACCTTTCTTTCTCCCCTTCCTTACTTCCCCATTACTTTACTTCCTTTTCTTCCTATTCTTCCTGTCATTACTTTTTTTCCTTCATCCTCCATGTATTTCTTTCTCTTCCAGGAGTTTAGTCTCTGGGATACAAATAGTTTTAAGGTGGGAAAAAATTAAAAAGCTAGACTGAGACACCCCAAAGGTGGATGGGTGGTGCTGAGAACCCCACATGTTCCTTCCTCCTAATACTTATCCACTGCCTGTAAATTAACTTTAAACACCCTTTAAAATGTAAGGTGTTTACTTCTTGTACTTGTTCTTCTACCTATTTTAATAAGGTTATCTTACTCTTACTATCTTATCTTACTCTTATTTTAACACCTGCTGCTGATCTGAGACTTTAATGATTTGCACAATTTAATGGAAAGAACAGAAGATTTCACAAAGAGCTAAGCAACCCATGGGGCTTGGGAACCAAAGAACCTTTCCTGCTGCGATGCTCCTATTGCTCTCCTTTTCCTTACTGAGAGCCTTAAGAAGCTGCAGGTTAGCATAATGGACATAAATTTATTTACAATGATATATCATAGTCATTAAAATATAGCATTACTGAAATACAGATGGGTGCCACAGCCGTTAAGTTCAATTACTTCAAACGGGGGCAGCCCAATACATGATCAATCAAAGAAAATTCAAAGTGTTATAATATAAAATTTACCCTATAATATGCTGCAGGAATGCATATTGTGGATCTTTTCTAGTGATATTGCCAGAATAGAGACTGACTGACCATTAACGTGTTATGCATTTTGAATGTAGTGATGACATTTTATTTTAGAGATCTTGGATTCTTAACGTAGCCAGAAAAGCTAAATAACCCAATGAAATAAATATATAAAAGCTCTTTTACTTGCTAAATGATTTGTATTATTGTCCATTCGGTCCTGAGATAAACACAGAAGATGTTGGCACCACCATAAGTGAAAAAGAAGGAGGGGAGTTCAGTAAAACCACTGTAGCATTGTTACCCTACAATAGGCTGCGTATGCGCTGGTTGGTGTACAATTCCGGCAAAGTTGTCTGCTGGGAATGAATGAGCCAGGCCAGTCAAGATGGCCAAAGATTCTCAACACACAAGAGGACTGGGTGAAGGCACAGAGACAGATTGCAATCAGGCAGGACATTCCCTGTCCCTTCTGTAATATAAGTTATTTACCTCTTAACTTTATTTCCTCTTTAAAGCTTAATAAACAAGTCAGCAAGTTGCTTCACCACTCCCAGTGCATTCATCAGCAAACCGTTCACCCCCGACACACAATCCTTTCCTAATTACAGTTTCCTGCTTACCTCCAGTCTACGCCAACTTCCAGCCCCTTCCTAAGGCTGCCATTAGAGGGGAACATGTGGTGCTTCCATTCTGAGCCCCAAGCAAAAGAGCTTGACTTTTGCAATGCTTGAACTTTTAAACATGGGGTAGGGGGCCCTGAAAGATTACCTAGTATGGGGCCCATCATTTTCTAAAGATGACCCTGCCCCGTCCACTCAACTTGATCTTATCACTGACAGCAGAAGGATTAACCTTACACTTGGAAAAAGGAAACACTTGAAATAGCAACGAATGCAACAGGTGAGAAAACTAAAACTAACACAGGAACATCAAAAAGTTCAAGACTCCATTATTCTACATCTGCTTTATATAGACAGACTAGAGATGACTGACAATTATTTGCTGTGGGTGTCTGCACTTTTTGACTTTAGCACTTACGTGGTACAGAGTTCCAACACTGAAATACTGATAGTAGGCGTAAAACAAGTGCAAACAAGCAGTAAAAGGATTAAAAGGGTCACACGGAAGGTTAATGCTTGGACCGTGCAAGTTAATTTCTTCTGTGTCTGTGGGTGGAAAGCAATTGATCTGTACAGCTTTGTATTTAAAAAAAAAATTATAAAAAATGTATAAAAAGTGTATGTGTTTGTGTGTACTATAAATATATATATATATATATATATATATATATATATATATATATTACACACACACAAATATATATATATTACTATAAATAACAAAGTAAATGGAGAAACTTGGATCAACCTACTGTACATGTCAATAAATAAATAAATAAAAAGAAAGATATAAACAACCTTGTTAGTTATATGGAAAGCATTGCGGTGTTCCATCATAAAGGCATTGCAGATCTCAGAAGTACAAATAATCAGCGGTAATACCATGTGATGCACCTGTCACCATGGCAACTGTTTTCTACAGCGAATATTCTATTTTCAATCCTGGATTAAATAGTCATGTGCAATCCACATTAAATGTTGCTAAGTGAAAATACCCCAGGCTCCAATGTATGGCGCACAAAAGGGAGAACATCGAATTCTTCCTATAATTACGGTGTTTTTTTTTTTTTTTAGCACATAATAGCAGATGGGTCCTGAGCGTTAGATTTATTCCTGTTAATGTTTGGAACTTTTCTTTTAATTGGCTGCTTGCTCAGTTATATTTTTAGATAATGCATAAATTAACATGAGTGGTAAGCAAATTTCTGATGCTAATTTTTCTACAGAGATGGCATGCCTTAATTGTTAGCAGTCTAGACAAGGCGAAGTAAACTATAGGGATTTTCAGTGAGTTTAGCTACTATGATTTGCTTTTAAATCACTCCACTGCACTTTCCAATCTCATACAGAAATACATATTCACCTTCTCTGCTCCTTCATTACTTGCTAATGACCTTCTCACTCATAACCTCTTGCCATGTATGGCTCCAAGACTTCTCTAGAAATGCCCGTGAGTCACTGACCCATAACCTTACACGGTACCAAGTCTTCTCTGGAGATGCCACCAACCTCCTTCATAAAATCATTTCCTATGCATAGCTCAAAGACTTCTCCAAGACTTCCCCTGACTTTCTCACTCATAACCTTTTCCCATGCACAGTTTTAAGACTTATCTAGGGCTGCCTTCTCATTCATAACATCTTCCCAAGCATAGTTTAAAGACTTCTCTAAGGCTTCCACCAATCTTCTCACCTTGGACCTCTTCCCATTCATGGTTCCAGGAGTTCTTTAGGGCTGCTGCCAACTTTTCCACTCCATCTCTTCCCATGCATGGTTCCAGGACTTCTATAGAGCTGCCGCCAACCTTTTTACTCATAATCTTATCCCATGCATGGCTCCAAGACTTCTAGAGCTATATTCAACTTTCTCACTCATAATCTCCTCCCATGCATGGTTCTAAGACTACTCTTGAGCTGCTTTCATCATTCTCACCGATAACCTTTTCCCAAGAATCTTTCCAAGCATTCTCTAAGGCTGCTCCTGACCTTCTCACTCAATCTCTTCCCATGCATGGTTCCAAGTTATCTCTAGAGCTGCTGCCAACCTTCCCATTCATAGCTGTGATATTGGGGATAACATTAATGTTGGATCTCCCCTTAAATGAAAAGAAGTGGAGGCTTGAGTCTCTTAAGGGTCTTTGTTTAAAAGTATAACTCACTAGGACCATAAATTTCCCCTTATCAGATATTTCTTGATCTCACTACCAGCATCCTTCCAGACCCTCTAGTTCACAACACGCATTGTAAAAGTGGAGTTTTGTGTCTCTAGGTGGTATAAAACTCAGATAATGCCAGTAGAGTGGCCCTGATTGACCTCTGAGCTGTATTCTCAAACCAATTTAATAATTATCTTTATATTTCCAATATACCATTCTGTATATAAGTAGTAGTTGGGTGATTTGTAGCTGGATCATTATAGTGAGCATTTCCCGACCAAGAACTAGTCGCCTAGGCCTCAGTAAAGCCTGGAAACCATAGTTAGCCTGTTCTGGTGAACAATAAGTTCCCGACATGCCTAGTTTGGTCTCTGTGAACTCCATATATTGTACTGAATAATAATCTGGGGGTTGGCAGTTTATAAAACCTAAGTTTATGGAATTATTAATAACGGCATTCTGTGTGTGTCTGCAGAGCGTCGTAATCCATGTGGACACATCTTAAGCCCCTGAGATAGCCCCCACCCTGCTGTCATTGGATTGTTGTATTAGTCCCACCTCTGTGGTTGGCAAAGAAAAAGCCAAGTCTAACAGAAGGAGCTCTTACTGATACCATCTTGTTGCTACGGACAACGGCACTGACACATTGAGCACTGGAGGGAGCCCAGTGACTAATAACTTGGACTTTATACAGCAACCTGGACCAAGGCAAACCAACTCTATCCAAGTATTATTTCACAGTTTTCCCTTTTTATTGTACACTGTTGCTGTGGTTCTGTTATTAATATTATTTGATTAGTGTTTATTATTCTGTATTTGTTTTTGCACTGTTTTTGTATGTTTTTACTTATTAAACACTATAAAAAGTGTAAGCTGAAACTCTGAATTCTCTAAGTAGAAATAGTGTAACTTGCTAACCTGAAAACGCTACTATAAACATTGTGATTGCTGAGACATCCCTGTCTGGAGTGGCAGTGGGTGACACAGACAGTATTAAAGAAGCAGAATCATAACTGCGGTTGTCAAGGGTAACGGTGCGTGCTTCCGTCTAAGCACGTGGATGGCAGTCTACCGGTGATGGTATATTTGGCAAGGAGTAACAGAGTGGGTAACCGTTCCCTGTGACGGCCCTTCTCAGCCTGCTGGTGCGTGGATTGCTGCTGAGCGTGCTGGAAAGTCTATGCGCAGGGGTGCGGGGTGAGAGAGGGCGCCCTTCACAATATCATCTTCCCAAATAATTAATTTGTTTTCTAAACATTTCACCCGATGCATGTGTTATGTTAAGACTCCTTAATTATTAGATTTGCTTGCTGTAATGAATTGTACAAGAAGTTGTTATGAAAACAAACTGTTGCTCTTTGGGTCATTGGAAAGTCTTGTTGTTGAGCATGGGCTATTTTAAAGGACAGTCAACTGATAAGATGTTCCAAGTTAACCAGAATTAGTATTTCTGTGCAGCATCTTAAGAAAAAGACTTACTATGTCAGATGTTTTTTGTATGGGAGCTTCTACATGGCACTTGTCTACAATATAAGCCTAATCAAACCTTTAAAATGGCTATAAAGTTAGATATACATTGCAATGAGAGTATCCATGCGTGGTAATCTTTTGCTTTTCGGTTTCTTACTTTTTAATTTGTAACTTTCTTTAAAAAAAAAACTTTCAAAACATTCCTTATCAGTTACAAGACTTAGGGCTGCCATTGACATTTTCACTTACAACTTCTTTAAATACATGGTTCCAAGAATTCTCTAGGGCTGCCTCCATTTACCAAAACTCTCTTCCTTGAGCCATTAGGCTTGTTCATGCCTTAAGCACATTTCAACAAGCCCTAAACCCCATCTCTTGCCACCCGTCAACCTACGCACCCTACTTCCTCACTCTCCTAATCATCACTTCTAATTATTAGCTAAAATTCCACTGTTTCCACCTAGATTACTCTTAGGTTGTAAGCTCCATTAGGAAGGATCTCCTCATCCTGTGTCATAAGTTTGCACTTTTATGTATGCATGTATGTCATTTTAACACTTAATTATTGTACAGTGTTCCAAAATATGTTGGTGCTTTATAACTGAAGGATGATACTAATAACAAATTTAGGGGCTTATTTATAAAACATTCTTTGAATAAAAAAGTAAAGTTTTTTTTTTAATAAAATAAGTGTTGACAGGCAAATATAGTTTGGGATCCAGGAAGGGATCTGGATAAATCAGCCAGTAAAAGATTTAAGAATACATTATATATACATATATATCTATAAAATACACAACAAAAGATTGCCAGAGCACTAAAAGTTATCTGGAGCGACAGATCAGCACAATCTGCCAGCTCCTTTTGTCAGATTGAAACCTTGCATTGCTACATCATAAAAGGATGGGTGAATGCTGTAAATCATTCACTTATATTCATGCATGTAAATTATATATTTTTTTTATTTCTGACAATTATAAACAAAGAACAATTACATAACCACCATATTATTCACTTCATTAAAAGAAATCCTGCAAGTGTAAAAAACAGAGATCAACAGATAGCTGAACATACCCACAGCAGCTCCAAAATGCATTGAGTTATGGCCAATCGCCATGCTGTTCTGAAGTAAGCGATGAGACTTCTATTTAGCATTATAGCCTTTTTGTTAGGTCCCACCCTGCACAATGGCCTGTCATTATAATGAGCTGTCCTACATGCCAAAAGAAATGTTCAGGAAGCAAGATAGGGTTAAGCTCTACTTGCCAGAATGGGGAGTTTGACCATAAAGTTAAGCATACATAAAAGTTTTTTTTATACTGTGCATCTTTAGGTAAAAAATCTTCATATTGTCACATTTTTAATGGAAATGGGTTGATTAAATGACTGCTTTATGTGAAAGGGAACACAGGAACAGATAAATAATTAAATTGGAAGTTTCATTAGGGAGTTCTACGCTGGAGAATTTTTTCAATGTGAGAGTCGAATCAAAAGGTTTTGATATGTTGTCTCTGAGGCACAAGAGTGAATTCTATTAGCCACACTTACAAAATTGTGATTGTCTGTTCATAAAGATCAGTAAAATTATCTGTAGATATACATCAACACAACCCCATGTCATTATGCCTTATATTTATGCCATTAATATTGTAGCAATTTCTGGTTCTAAAGACTTTACACAAACAGATAATTCCAACTTCTTGTGTATGGCTAGCACAGATGTGCCAAACTGGAACATCAATGGAGGTCTTCATGTTAAGGCTATGTACATACTTGCAATAATTGTCGTTGGAAAGGATCTTTCATGATCATGCATGAACCAGCACTGTACATACAGAACCTTTCTGTTCTATGGAGAGGTGAGGGGGGAGAACAATTGAGCGGCACCCCGTTGCGCTCTCTCTCCTTCACTTTCATCATGATCGTTCCTCGCCCATTGTCCCTGCATCGGACAGGAAATTCGTTCAGACGACCGCTGTACACAAAACAGATTCTCGTCCGATATTAGCCGTGAGGTGATTATCTATAACTTTGCTTTATTTCCTGCAGAAGAAAGATTTAATACTCATTTTGCCATAACTGAAACAGTAATATATACCTTAATCCAGGTTTCTATTCTTCCACCCCAACAGCATTTCTTTGACTGGTCTTGTTGTTGACTCCCTTTTAAAATCATCACAGACCAGATTTTATGTACACTGATGAACAGCTTTATTATTTTTTTTTAATATTTTTTTTTTATGGATTACTGTTTTTAAAGTTAACAGTAATGGCCACATTTTGTTACCTAGGTTTATACTTGAGTCATCCTTCCTTCTTTTTCAGGTAAAAGCCAGAGCCTTGTTTTACATTTGGATTGTATTTTATTTGAGTATATACGGTATTAGGTTTTGTTATGAACATCTGGTGAATCTGGTAGACAGTATGTAAGGTTAAGCAGATGGCAGATCAAAATCTCTTTTAGAAAACATTTCTATAATGGTGAAGAATGGTGAAGAGTTTTTTGTATACTGTAGATGCTAACTGCAAAATGACTATTTTCCCTCAAGGCCTCACCTGTGCTAATGTATTGGCTCCTATTTGGCTCACTTTCTTGTCAACTAATTTGAATTTATCTTTAGAAGGCACACATATACAACCTTTTTATTAATATCTTGCAAAGAGCACTTCTCAAGGTAGGCAGAATAATGAATCCAAGGTTTGGTGTCTCAGGTGACTAATGCACTTCAACAAATCACATCTCATTATGAGTAATCACATTGTATTCAGCTCTGAAGTTTTCTGCATCACATCAATTGCAAGCTGAATGTCCTGTAGTCTTTAATGGCTGGAATCTCACTGCCCAGATTAACTAGTTAGTTATTATATACAGCTTTTCTCCATGACTATACTTTATACATTATTCTGTGTTCAGTTATAACATAAAAAGCAGTTATGTGTAGCCAAAGGGTAAAGTTCTTCTTAAAGATTTTTAAAAATAGTAAACCCCTATAAGGCATTTTTTTAAAATTCTGTATCCTTCTGGGGAATCCCACCTTTACCTTCTGACCTCTGGACACAATAAGAGAGGAAATAACTTTAGAAGTGGGGGAAATCCTTTGTATGACCAGAGAAGGCATTTTCTTTTCATATTACTAAAGACATCAGAGAACAGATGGACATACAACCCAGCTTTCTTATAAGGTATGTGTCAGCCGATGGGAATAGAGTGGTGTAGATGATGCTTCACCTGGCACAGGCAGACTTACAACCATTGGAAGCAATAGGCTATTCCATGAAAGTCAACGTTTGTAATTTTATATTACAGAACCTTTATTAGATTTTTATATTAGAGACCCTTTTAGATTTTACTGCTAAGTGGGCTTCTGTTGGAAAGATTCTCCCTTTATTCCTGTCCTGAGGACAATTTTACCAAACAGGAAATAAACAAATTTCTACAGACAATAAAAATATGATTACAAACCAGGCCAGTTTGGATGCACGGGGAGCCGTTTGTTACTCAAAGAGGAAGAAATTTTACCCAAAATGATGTCATGATGCCAGAACCCCCCCTTCTTCCATTGCAGACTCAGCTAAATTTTGGGGAAGAGGGGGGGGGCAGTAGCGCAAGGCTGTGGAGGCAACAAAAGTTGTGTCCACAGCCCTGCGCTACTGTCCCCCCAGGATGTTTAGCAAGCAGGTCTGAGCCTGCGATGGAAGAATGGGCGGGTTATGTCCATACGAAGACAGAGCTGTGGATCACCAAAATTTTCACTGGTGGTCCGTGGACCACCGTTTGGCCACTGCTTCTGTAAACCACCATGTTGCCCATTAGACATAGCCAACAGTAAGCTCATGTTTAAGACTGACCTGGGCTCCCCCACAGCCTCGTGAAGGCTTCTTGTGACTGAGGAGGGTACGGAGCCCTCATGCAGTTAAATTGCTGATTACAAAATACTGTGTAATCCCTGTATTGTGGGACTCCATAAATCCCGAATCATTTCTTATGTGGTTTCACATTTCCATATCACTGCTTCCCCTGACAATGTAGGACACTCACACAATCCTCATTTTTGTATTTTAGTGCTCTCCTCAACTTGTCTTCTGTCCTGGGTTTATTCCATAAAGAAGTATCCATATTAAATATATAAGTGTAACCTAAAAGCAGGTTAGCAATGTAGCACCTTTTTCTATTAAAACGTTTGACCCACTGAGATATAGGAACTAAGGAATGTCCAAGTTCTATACAAAAAGTTCTAAACAAATGTGAAGATTGTAGATTGTCTCTTTTATGTCAGCCGAGAACATCACAGGTATATTCCTAGAATATAGTTTTTATTTATTTTTAATTTCTGTTTTAAATGTTTCTCTGCCACAATAAATTCAACTTTTTTTGTTCTTCTAGTTTTGAATAGAGATGTAAAGGGTTAGAACCTTGGAGAAGAAGATTTGGTTGGCAATCAGCATTCCAGTGTATTCCAAAGTCAATGTCGTAGTGAGGCCAAGGTTCTGTATGGGCTTCTCAAGCTTGTCCACATTGGACTAATAATTCATGTCTTACAAGCACTGGATGATGCACAGGATGATCATCAAGCCAGGACAGAAAAGAACATCACAACATTGTTCTTAAAAGGTTAAAAATGTCCTATTTATCTTTGTATGTGATACCATTAGTAGTATACTTCACTGAAAACATCTGATGTCAAACACTGGGTGTCCACATACTTGGGCATATAGTGAAGGACACACAACTGAAAGCCTGCTCCATGCTTTTAGAATCCACTAAAGGTCAGTAGAAAATGGTCATTACAAAATAAACTGAAAGCCAGTCAAGGTCACGCCTCGCATTCAAACCTGAAGGCAATATTTCTATTTCCTAGGCAATATTATCTGCTCAGAATTCGGCTTTATATCCAAAATTAAGTTGCTTCTCAGAAACCCATTCATTAATATTGCATAGTCAAGCACTTTCAATTATTCTAGATAGCATGTCAAGTTATTTTGTTATGTTTGGTAAAAAATAACTCTAGACTGTCATTCCTTCTCAGAAAGTGTCATATTTGTAATTGTACAATCGTACTGAGCATTTGTCTGTAATGAATTTATTAAATTTATTTGTGGTATGTGACTGTCATCTACTGCTGTGATAATAATGTGTTGCTGATTTAATTAACAAAATGTTTCAGAAACCAGAACTTGCCATTCAGTTCTGTGCTGAGTCGCCATACAGTTTTGAACATCACTGGTGTGATAAAATATTCAGAACTATCTATCTATCTATCTATCTATCTATCTATCTATCTATCTATCTTTCTATCTATCTCTATTATATACAATATTTACCCATCTAATATTATTGCCTTTACTTAGAACTGTGGTTTGATTCCTGTAGTGCTGTTGGGGCTGTCAAGTGGAACCACATCACTCACCTGGATACGAAATCTAGCACTAGAGATGCTGAAGATTTTTATATTGGCCTGGAAGATAGAGGGGATAAAGATTAACTAGGAATAGAGTCCTGTAAAGTGATACTGTCACCTTGCCTATGTAGGTCAAAATAAAAAATCTTTACAACCAGCACCCCAGCCACCTTCCACTCACCTTGTCTAGGCTTCTCTTCATTCTAATCGCCATCGTATTCAAAACTTTAAACATTCAAAGACAACTATTTTGAAAACATTTACTAAAATTTTAGAAAAACATTTTATCAAAAAAAGATATTCATAAAACCATTGTTTATTTCAACATTAAAAACATGATAGGACATACATAATACACATTATAATCTCATGTGTCTTTTTAACAGCTGCTGTTACGAGATGTAAAATTCATTGTTGTTAGGATAGATCATTGAGTGGAGTGGAACAGGTGGCACTGGATTCCAGGGATAGATTGAGAGATTATCTTCAGTGTTGTTTCAGTTCAGAATAGTTTTTAGCCCCAAGGAACTCAATATGCCCTGGAGATCTATATTTGCCAACTTGACAGAAATTTAGTACATTCGTCTCTCAATGTTCGCTGGAAAACGGTCTCATCATTTGTTACTGAAGATGCATACCTTGTGAAACGCATTGAAAAGACATGAGATCTTAATGTGTGTTATGTACATGTTTTTTTACGTTGAAATAAATGATAGTTTTATGAATATCTTTCCTTGATAAGTAAATGTTTTGAAAATAACTGTGTTAAAAGCCCATGGGAATGTTTAAAAGACTTGTATATATTGAGATTGGATGTGGCATTCAATGGGTATGTACCTATGGCCATTGTAACCACTACAAAAATCACTGGTGTTGGCACCCAAGGTGATGTGACAGTGTTTGGAGTTATTGCTCAGCTACAAATATTTGTCCAGGCCAGGCCAGGCCTTTTACCTAAAGGCTTATGTCCACTTCTCAATGGCACATGCAAAAAATCAGCCAATGTATATTATTATTGATTCCACAGGGGCAGACTTTTAGAGCTCTTTTTCCCTCTGATGCATTTTATTCAATAAGAACACTGCCACAGTTAATGGGGTCAAATGTACCACTATACTCAAAAGTGTAATGTTGCCCTCTGCAATTTGAGTATAAATGGGTTGACAAATAAGGTTAATTATTAGAATTTAGCTGTTCACTTAGCAAAGTCTTTTTTTTCTTCTTTCTTCTGCAAGGCAATTTTCACTTATTAAGTGTAAAAAAAATACCAATAAATTGTAAAAAATTGATTGTTGTAATGCACATAATTACCGGTATCTGTTTAAAGTTAACAAAACTTTATCTTTTTACTAAGCTAAGGGGATTATCCCTTGCAGAGAGATAATTTACTTTACTAAGTGAACAGTCTTCAATTTTCCAGTAAATCAACTGCAATGTTATTTTTAAATGTTTGCTTGTTAATATTTCTTCCAAGGTCAGAAGAAATTTATGTTCAGTGGACAAAATACTTTCTATAAACCCCACATGGCAGCTTTGTAAAGTGGAAAGGTCAGACATATTTGATGCTGTCCAGTATTTGGCAATGCTCCCAAAAAGTTGGTCATCACAGGTCAAGAACACAAGGGGCACCTTGTTGCCTAACTCTGGACTCTGTTGGAGATATAAACGATAGTCTACACATGGACAACTATATTCTGTCCTTGTTCTGCACTTGTTTGTTTTTTAATAGGAAGACAGCTGGTTCATTAGTACCGCAGAGAATGTCTGAAGTTTGGAAAAAAGCACTTTAGCTTTTTGATTCTGCAAACGTTTGTTGAGCAGCTGCATGCTCAGCCCTTGTTCCAGTTTCTCTTTGTTTTATTGCTATTTTTCCTGTTTCGGTTTCATATGGATTTTTACAAGCCAAAATCGTATCACACGCTCTTTTTTTTTACAACCCGCTGGGAGACACTTTATGATGTCCAAAACCGCAGATATAGCATTGGATGTGTTTTGGAGTTTCTTTCTTACAAAATGGCTGTTTGATAGTCAGATTTACAAACTCTGTAAATAACTTTGGTGTCTGGTGTTAATGTGAAATGTATACAAGCGTTTCACCTTTAGTTATCTTTGGTTTAAGGAGATACACCAAAAGAACAACAACTGTTAAACTTCTTCTTCCTACCTGTATATCATAACTTTTTCCAAATTATTATTTATTATTATTATTAAACAGGATTTATATAGCGCCAACATATTACGCAGCAAATAGTGCAAAGCCTTTTTAAAGGAGTTAAAAATGACTGTTGGTATGTTTTTTTACCCACCTCTAGGTTGCAGGCAGAACACGAGGACCTCAGCTGGAGGATGCTGATTGGAAATTGCATACAGAGGGGTCATATGTATTCCTAGAGCTGCCAATGTAGTTTCAGGTGCATCTGGGTGGAGTGGCCCATTTAGAGTTTGGTCAGCTACATCTTTACAGTAAACGGGGACCAAAGTGAACCCATGCTTGCCCATGGAAGATATTGCTGTTAATAAAAAAATTGAATCACCAAAGATTATCCATGCATTCACAGTTTATTGATCTTGAAAACATTACTGCCGAAGCCAAACACCTATATTAGCCGTTCACAACTTGGGTTCCATGGAATCATAGGGTTCCTCTCGATGTTGCTAGGAGTTCCTTGAACTGTGGCTGATTGAACTGGGGCTAACACCCTTGGAAGAATCAGCAGCATGACACCAATGGTCCTTCTGTAAGAATGACATTCTGACCACCAGTACATGAGTGGCCATCTTCCAACTGGCTGCCATGTATGGCCCCCATACTAACCCCCAATAATCTGGTTTAGAAAGGGTTTCCTGCAACTTAAAATTATTTCAAGGGCTCCTTTTGGCTTAAAATGCTAAGAAAGGCTGACCTATATTTAGCAATAAATTATCAAGTGAAGATTAGAGATAAGTTTCTTTTAGACCTATTGATGACCTTTTATCATCATAATCTGACAGAGAAATAATATTATCATACTAATAAATGGGAGTTTTGGGGTGAAAATCTAGAACCCATTGGGTATATAAAAATGCATAGTAATGCAATGGTATAACAGAGAGTAGGGATTCTCATCCTATAATAACTTTTAACTGATAACAATGGTTCCCTAATGGTAGGCAAGTGGGGACCATATATTAACCAATATTGTTAAAGCACTGGCTGGTCTGATGTGGCTTTTTCCACTTGACAATCTCCCTACTCACTACCCCTATATGAAATGAAGTTACTTTATCCAGCAAGCCAGTCTGTAAGCCTTAGTTTCTTCTCTTAGTCAGGACTAATAATAAAAGGCTGTGACATTTCTGCTGGTGAGCCTTGTCATAACAGCATCCCGACAATAATCTCAAGAGACTCTTACCATCATAAATGCTGCACATAATTATACTACTTGACTGCTGCTTCTGGATCATGTTTTTTTTCCTTTAGTACTGATTTAATTGCAATTCTTTCTGTATACTTAAGTTACTAGTTAGTATTTTAATCATCTACAATGACATCCTATTAGAGCAATTTGAGAGAATACGCACCGACTCATACAGGGCATCTCTAGTAAAACATAGGCTGCACCAGCCTCTAATTTCAGGAGACATCACTATAGCTTACATACTTAAAAAACCCACAATGCCACTAATCTTTTTATCTCTTTATATGTCAGTACCCTTGCATTAAAGCCCTTAAATACCCTTTAGTTCTATTACAAATATTGCTTTCTCCACTCACTCTCCAATGCTCTATGATGGCATAGCTGAGTAATAGCCACGCCACAGGATTAGTGGGCACCTGTCATACCAGGTCTGTTAGTAAGTGCATTGACGTGTGTGGTATGAACGTAGTTTGCCAGTAATTCTTGTAGCAACATTATTAGAAATAAATGATTTCCTCTCATTTACAGCTTAAAGGTCAAAGTTGCATTTCAGTGATTTTTATGTAGTCAGTAACTGGGCTTCTTTTTTTAAATGTTGATGGAGTTGCCTAGTTGGTCTGAAATAGCTGGTGAAAAAGTGGCTTTTGGAGAAAGCAAAACAACAGACTGGTATGGAAGAGGATGAGTGGCCAATGGGTAGAGCAGCCATTGAGAATGAGCCGCCATCACTGTGCACCAGGCAGACAAAGACCCCGTCAACTAATTAAAGATTGATTTAAAGTAATAATTAATTTTGTAGATTGCTTTTTATGTATGTATCTATGTAATATGCTTTCACTAACCTAGTTAGATAGTTTAGGGGTGGTTTCTGGTACTTTTTTACTTTTAGCTTGGCAATATAATTGCTTACCGTGTACCATTTGATAATAAGGGGTTAGAGCAGGAAGCACACAGAGCAGTTTGTAAACTCCCTTAATTTTGTTTCAAAAACAAAGTAACTTCCTTCAGCATAAATGAAACAAAATGTAAAAGGCTTACATCAGCTGGAAAGGTGAGTACAAAGTCCACAGTACAGTCCTATATAGTAGTTTGTAGTGAGGATTCCACATTCCATACATTAAATTAACAGCTTTCCATCCAAAGAGACACTGTTTCCCAGTAGAGTGCTCCCATACAGTCTTAACTGGAGCCTACCTGCTGCCATTCTACTCCAAAGCCTAGCGGCACAACTTTGCTACTTATAGCGGACCTCTAATATGGCTGTAGCTAAACTTAGGGGTGTACCCAGGGTGGAATGGAAGACCCACCCAGTACCTTCCTTCTCATTATTCCTTCCCATTCCCCTTCCATCCAGAGACTCTGTAAGCCCCTGCAGCATGGCTTTCTCCTAGTTCTGCACTCTTTTCCCTGAATACCCCTTGGTTCTAGGGAGCCTATGCTCTGTATAAGGGGAAAACGTATCTGCCATCCAGGACTCATACCTGAGGTCCCTTATACGTAGTTAAACCCCACATCTATTATCAGTATGTTTGGCATCTTGCCTTACCACACATTTTTTGTAAATCATTTTCAGAACTTCTTACCTAGAGATTCCAACTGCAACAGCACTTCTTGTTGCAGACAGACAACCCTGAAACTTTATCAGTAGGCTTTATTGGGTATGTTAGATTTGCAGCTCAGTGGTCAGTTAAAGGGGTTCACATATAAGGCTGACAATGCTGCTACTTTTTAGAGGCAATACAAGTTTTCCCTTTTGCAATAAAAGACCTATCTGATCCCAATATTTTAATTAAAGGTTCTGCTTTAAGAAAGTTGTATACAATGAGAAATGATTCCAAACATACTGAAAACTGATTTGGGGTTTACATACACTTGAATAGATTGATACTATAATGCATGCATTAGGGGGCTTATAACATGCACACTATGACATTATTATTATTAATATTTTTGCAATACTGCACCATGCTACCATATGTTTATATATGCACACAATGTAGGACACATCCTCTTAAAATGAAAAAAAATACCTACCAGCATAATCAATAATATTGTTTACAAGACAAAGGTTGCAGGAATGAACTGAATGATGATTACAGCACTGCTTCAGCGTTGCTAATAATAATAATCTTTTACAAAAGTACTTTTCAACATCCAACTATTAAACCCAACAAAGCACACAAACTGTATAACAATTTCAGCAGTAGTTTGTAGACACAATAACAAGTCAACAATCAGACACGCTGTGCTGTCGAAAAATGGTTTCCGCCACCCCATGTGACTCCAGGCTATAGAGATTGCCGTCCATGAGAAAATGAAAACTTTTTATTGCTCCCAATGAAAGCTACAATTGCTCAATTTATCAGTATCCAATGGATAAGAACCTATGGCACGTGGACTGTTTCTTTGTAATCACCTACAGCAGCTTTTAGTGCGGCTCAATTTCATGCTTGGGAAGAATCTCTACATCAAAGGGAGTCAGCTTCCTCCTTCATTTTTAAAATAAAGCTCTGTGCCATTATAAGTAGTGCAAGAAAAATAGGTTAATCTCAAAAATCTTTGCTGTCCTCTAATGTTTGTTATCCTTAACTGCAAGGACGCCTTTCAGATTGTAGCTTAAGACGTATTACTTTTGCATTGATAGGAGCTTTGTGCGCTGAATGATGGACAGACTGCTTCAAAAAGAGAGAAACTTAGAGAATTAGTTTAAAGGATCCTGTTAGGACAGAATGAATGGAAAACCATTGCTGACTTATTTTCGAAGGTATAGGCTCTAAGGCCGCCATCTACACACTGGTGTTGGGCATGATAAGTAACTTCCACACAAGGATTGGGACTCCATTGGAAAAGTTTAGCACGCTTCTAAAAGTATAAAAGTACAAGAAAAATGTTAAATTAAAATGTGTCTTACATACCAATAATTCCTTAAAAAAATAATCAGGTTTTTGTAAGAAATTAAAGAACCACTAGGGTTTCAAAAGCGGTTATAATTTAACTAGGTGTTGTTGATGCTAAATGCATACATTAACAATGAATACACCAATCACATAAAATTTGATAGGGCATGAATAAAAACAGTATATAGTCAAGTATAAACCAAGGTTTGTTTCCCTAATGATACTATTACAACAAGAATCCTGGTTTATACTTAGGACACACCAGTAGATGGTGCTATGTCCTCATGTAAAGCGTATAATAAACGTTTGCTGTATGCTACTAAACAGTTTGTTACACACTTTACATAAAGGCATTACACCATGTACTAGTGGCCAACAACCACATACAAATCTACAACTGTAAAATAAAAAATACGATAAAAAGGGAAAAAATACATAGACTGGGCTCGTGATTTTAAATATTTTTCCACTTTAAATAAATGTTTTAAAAATAAAAAAATAACCATGGATGTATTTATTCCGATGTTAGCAGTAACAATAGTATTTTGTGCCCTAGGTTTATACTCGAGTCAAAGCAGGTTGCCTGTATTGTCAGGTAAAAATAAGTACCTTTGCATTTTTATTCAAGTAGCTCAGTAAATGAAGTAAAGCTCTGTGTG
Organism: Pyxicephalus adspersus; assembly: GCF_032062135.1. Lineage (NCBI taxonomy): Eukaryota > Metazoa > Chordata > Amphibia > Anura > Pyxicephalidae > Pyxicephalus > Pyxicephalus adspersus. The sequence continues at coordinate 47,929,955 of NC_092868.1, forward strand.
AGTAGTTCACATTAGTATATTTCAGATTCTAAATCACTTCTACTACCAACATGCCTCTTTGCAGACAGGCAGAATCCATCAACACAAATTCAGTATTTGATTTTTTTGTGAGTATTTTGCCACTGAATGGCTACCTGTAGAGTGGTTTGCTTGTTGGTCGTGAGACCCAAGCTTTACCTCCCTGTTTTAGGAGCGCTGAGTTATATTGCATATGTTCTTTAACAAGTCTGAATAAAAGAAAATGTGTTATTTTCAGTGATCTTCCTTTCTCACGTTAAATTACCCAGAATGTTGTGATTTATGTAGCTATTCATCTTAAACACTCTACTAGCAGAGAATTATACATTTTTTCATAGCAAGCTCCTTTTTACATCACTTAGCTGCCCTGTGGGGTCTAGCAGACTCATACCCGACGCGTTTCACAAGCCGCTCTGCACCCAGAATTCACAGCAGGGAGAGATTTTGAACGGAGCAATTACTTAGGCTGAAAGTTACTAACATTTCATGCGTACGTCGTTACAGATATGGCAGTCCAACATTTAATGTTATGTTTCACGCAGCAGCCGGGAAAAAAAATTCAGGAAAAGAGCTTGAATAAGCTTTGAATCATTCACCGCTAGCTGTTCAACCAGGCACTTAAGCAAAGGCAATCTACACTTTTAGTTAAGTAAATAACAAATAGTATGGCTGCTAATGTTTTTTTACAAATGGAATCAATAGGGCTTGTTTAGCCTGGCGCTGAATACAGCTAATGGACTGGAGAAGCTGAGGTACATCAAGACCCACTTGAATTCTTGATGTATGGATCACTTTTAAAGAACAACCTGTAGTGTTAGAAGGGCAATAGTGCTAAATATAAAGGTATGGGCTGGAGTATTTGTTTTTATTCCAGATACAGGGTTCAAGCATCACTCCTTTGGTGACTCAGGAAATACTTGAGGAGCAGCTTGACATTCGGGCAACCAATGGCTAAAGTGATCAACATAGGCTTTTTGTGTTTTGGTGAAGAAAATGAATGAACAAAGTACATAAAAAATAAGCAAAAATAGAGCCATAGTGAGACTTTGAAAGTCTATTGCCCCCCTATTGCAAATTGAACTGGGCTTTATAAGGGTATTTTTTTTGCCTTCATCTGGATGAATTGTGTCTATAGGGTTTTTAATATGGGATATATTTATTTCTCTAGTGGTTGAACCTGATGGATATGTCTTTTTTGACCTAACTATGTAACTGCCTATGACTATGACTAAATGTAAATGCCTTTTAAAAAAAAAAGTCTTAGCTTCTCCCCTTCTATCAACCGCCGTGGCAGTAAAGACTGAATGGGTAAGCAGAGCAAGAGCCTCCTACATTAGATATCCCAGTAGGCTTCTGCGCATCCCTGATATCAAAAGTAGCTTTTCCAGGCATTGAAGAAAAATTGCCAATCTTGCATATGTGCAGTGAGATTTGAAATAGTTTTTTTTTACATTTACAGCAGGATACATCCCCCAATCTTGTGCAGTGTGAGATCGGGTGAGGTAGGCAGAAGAAGACAGAAAAACATGGTGGCACCCAGCGCTTTCTCTGGAGGACAGCGTGGGACTGAATCAAGGGCAGATCTGGAGGGATCAAAGGCTCTACAATAGTAAAGGTAAGTGAGATTTTTTTTATTTTAACAAAAGGTCCACTTTAACTTTGCTATTTCAATTGACTTCAGTGCATTTCGGGTAAATGTTCTGAACTTTGCCACAACATTTGCCCAGCAAAAAGGAATTTTTGGTTCAACCCTAGTAGGTAGAAAAGGTCACCCAAGACTGGAAGAGGAACTCTCATCTCTAAATGCCAAATACTAATTTAGCTGGGCTATCCTATATAAAATAGGTCCTGTGGTAAAATTAGAAATATTTTTTTGTGCTCTGTTTGTTGTATACTGGCAGAGGGTTGACATAGACCCAAAAAATAAAAAATTGTGACCAGACAGGTATTGAGAAGAACAGGTAATGTCCCTTCTGCAAAAAAATAACCTAATCACTGGCCTGGATGCCCACATCCTAAACAATCTTCTCCCTGCAAATGGGTCTTGAGCCATCTTAATTGGTCAGACCAAGATGATCAAACTCTTGTGCAGGTGTAGCACGGTGGCTCAGGGGTAGCACCCTTCCATTTTCAGTGCTAGGTCCCAGGTTTGAATCTCAGCCAGGACACTATCTGCATGGAGTTTGCAGGTTCTTCCTGTGTCTGCGTGTGTTTCCTCCCACATCCTAAGACATGCAGTAAGGTTAATTGGCTTCCCCTCAAAATTTACCTTAGACTACATAAATGACATATGATCATGGTAAGGACATTAGATTGTGAGCTCCTCTGAAGAACAGCTAGTGACATGACTATCAACTTTGTAGAGCGCTGCGTATTATGATGGTGCTATATAAATACTGTGTAATAGTAATAAAAGGTGTTTGGGAGTTCTTTCAGTCCTGGCAGCATTGGATGCATTGGTTATCCTGCATGTGCAGCTCAGCATTCTATTTTACAGACGAAGATAGGTATCAGGCAGGTAAATATCCTTTATTACAGAAGAGACACCGATTGTCATTTTCTGCAATAAAGACCTGCCCGATCGCTAAGGTGATAATTTTTACTTATAGCACATCAACTAGTCCAGCTGAATAATAATTAGCATGACCTGAAATGTCTTCCATAACTTTAGATTCCCCCAATCTCTATAGGTAACATCAGCGGATCAGTCTTAGGGTTACAAAAACGTAATCAGCCGGATTAAATTTTCTCGGCCTGTTGCTATCATTTGCTCAAAAACCTTGAGACATGTATATGGCATGTTGTGGGGAGGATGTATGTTTAAAGCCATGATCTTTGCATGGAGCAATTGTACACCTTCCCAAGTCCTTAGCAAGAAATCTAACATAAACATTACCAACAGAGACTGCACACGTACGTGCTTTATGTTCTCCTAAACTGACAGCGCACTGTACTGACTCCATATTGAGCATCTCTAAGACTCCTTTAGGCATTTTGACTAAGCCTCGTCTGCCCTCTGAGGTTATTGAACATTGATGTTTGCCTTCTGCAAGAGCTGCTTGATCACAGAGAGAGCTTGCCGAAACTGGGTCAAGGGAACGCGATCTGTAATATCTGTGTGAAAGATTGGCCTGTTACTGCCGCAGGAGATAGGCAATAGTACACAGAGTATTATTACTTAAAGAGACCCTGTTACAAGACTATTATCTTCCATTAAGATAAAATTCAATAAGATATGTGCATTTTTTTAGGGATGTTATGTACCTGCTAAACCCTCCCTTTTATAGACATTGAAAAACAAAGTGAGGCAGAATCTATCTCTATGTGACTTATCTGAAATAAAGGCAAAAAAGGCAACTTCGGGACAGGAATTGAGCAAAAATGCAGCACAAAAAGGCCAAAAGTTCTCCAGAATTATCAATTTTTTTCTAATATTTTTGGGCAAACTATCAATTTTACTAATCCCTAGCTCTAGTATGAGTGAATTTAGAGCTTCCAATCTGACCTTTTCCAGATAAGCATCTAACTTTGTGGTGGAGTTAGAGAAGTGGCACAACAGTCAGGTGACTTGAAGTTTCTTAAGGGAGTCATAATTACCAGCCCATATATTCCTCCCTTGACAGATGATGAAGATATATAAAAGGTTAAACCTTCATAGCGTTGACTATCTTATAGTACAAATTAATCTTCTGTGAAGGTTGATTGTATTCCTAATAAAGGCACAAAGTACCATTGTAAATTTCCCTCCAGCCTTCCAGGCTGCAATGAATAATGGCTCTCTTTACATTTCCACTAACTATTTACTGGTCATTATGTTCACCTTCATGAGGAGAATGGGCACTAACATAAAGCAACACTCACACGACGTCCCAAATCCTTAATATTTAACAAGAATAAATAAATACGGGCAGCCGCCTCTGGGTTCCCCATCGTATTTGCTCAGCTGCTCGAGTCAATAAAATGGAAGACATTAATGCACAAGATTAAAAATTCAGACATGGTGATGGAATCGTAAATATAGACTTGTCACACTAAGTTAATTGCCAAGTCATTTTTATGGTTTAAAGAATATTTTAAACCAAAACTTCTTTAATTTGTTCCCTGTTGGCTTGTTAAAAGCCTATTTATTATGTTTGTTCAATAAGTGGCTCAGTGATTAGAACTGGGTTGCTCAGTCCTAGGTTCAGTTTCCTTCATGCAGTTTACATGTTCTCCCGTGTTCATGGGGGTTTGGTTTCCCCGATACTTCCAAAAACATGCAATTAGTTTAACTGGCTCTCCCCAGAAGCTGTCCTTGGAGCATGTTGTAAATAAGAAGCACAGCCAAAGTGTAGTGTGCACAATAATAATATAGTAAAAATGAGAAAAAAATAAATGTAATAAAAAATAATAAGTCTGAAAACCAGTGAACTGATAAGCTCCATGCCTTTGATTTTCTCTTATCGGGTTGCATTGTTCCAAGATATCTTATAATGGCCTATTCAGGCACTTGATTCATGTTAAAAGCAGACTGTTCCTGAACAAGTTGTATAATAAAAATGGCCAACAATGCAAAAGAAAAAAATGGTGATCAATAAACAATTGTTTTTAGGCTTATGCACCCTTGGCAAACCATTCAGCATGCCTTTTTGTAGTTGTGTCTCATTATATTACCCTAAACATTTGCCAGCCTGTTTGTACCTCATATAACAATAGCCACTGCTCCCTCCCCAATTATGAAAAGCAGCACAGGAAATGGTGGTATGATAGCCACAGTAATCCAGCATGAAATCATTTTTCTGTAATACAGAGCAGTCGCTCCTGCTTTCTTTCCGTGTGCAAGGTCACTGGTCTTCTATTTGCCCCCTGTGGTTTTCAAGAGGTAGCCTGCAGTTGGAATCCCTTCCACAGCTCTGTCCTCTGCACAGTATTATTATTACACAGTATTTATATAGCGCCAACACATTACGCAGCGCTGTACAAACTCCATAGTAATGTCACTAACTGTCCCTCAAAGGGGCTCATGATCTAATGTCCCTAACTAAGTCATATGTCTTTAAAACAGTCTAGGTACAATTTTAGGGGAAAGCCAGTTAACCTAACTGCATGATTTTGGAATGTGGGAGAAAACTGTAGTACCCGGAGGAAACCAACACAAACAGCAGAAACTATCTGCATGGAGTTCGGGAAGAACCTGCAAACTCCATGCAGATAGTGTCCTGCCCAAGATTTTATCCTGGGACCTAGCACTGTAAAGGAGCGAGTGCCAACCACTGAGGCCCCATGCTATTATATATTCTGCAAAGTAAAGAATATATCATATTAGGAAATATGTTTCATGAACGTTTTGGTGCCTGGAGATCAGTAAACATTCAAAGGTACATAAAGTGATCACTCTACCAAACGGTAACAACCTACTCAGATTTCATTTCTTGGAGAAAACATTTTTTTACCTTTTTTAACCTTTGGACCCTCCAACAGAACTAAAAATGGTCTGCAGCAATAATTTTTTACTTCTTTTTAAAACTGAAAAAAACAGTATCACTTAAAGTCATACTTGAACTTATTGATTAAAAATTATCATGTGTTCCATGAAAACTGTAAAACAATGCTACAATGCAGCAAGTAAGTGGATGACTTCTAACCACAATGTTACAAAATGTAATAATAGTTATCAGAGGTATTTTGTCTGAGAGAAACTCGAGAGCTTTCTCTATATGCCTGCAAAGGTATCCTGGTTAAGACCATATGCGCAAGGACAATTCAGACTATTTAATGTAAGCACAAAAGATCCTCACCAATTTATCAAACTCTTTCTTTTTATCTTTGAAAAATCTTGTATTTGTTCCTCACCTGCAAAATATTTGTTTTTTAGCACCGAAATTGCTTTTACTAGAATAAACTTCTCCTTTCCCTTCTTTGTTGAATTCCAGCCCACCCTCGAGCCCCATGAAAGGAGATTAGTTTGGAAAGCTATAGTGTCATACACTTCAAGAAAAATTGTGAGTTTGATTGTTTTAATATCTTAGCAAATCCTTACTGCATCGGGGTCTGTAATCTGAACCATTTTTCAATGGTCGTCTAATCTCTTTTCAAACTAAGATCAAGCAATTTCCTCCTATCATAATTTGAATCTTTATCACTGGTTAAAAGGAAGATCAGAAGAAAAGATTTGCCTTTAGTGTATTCGAAAATTCTGTGCATCATTTATTATGTAAAGTGATCTTTGCTACTTGAATGAATGTAACAGTGTGATTCAAAGAGTCCTAAAATGACAATACTTACATTAGATTTATTTACTATTTATTAAGAAGATCTTACATGAAAAAGATATTTTATAATCAGAATCACCCACTGAGCTTTGTGAAAGCCTAAATCCAGTTTAACTTCTGCCTAGGGTACCAGTAAAATGCACTTTTACTTACTTTGTCCCTTGCTCCACCAGTTGTGGAGGGTCTCGGTCATGGGGGAAGCTCGGCATTCTCACTTATGCTGCAGGACTGCTGGTTCTGCATTGGGTAGATGAGATCAGGTCTGCAACTTAGAAAAGAAACTTTGTGGGGTCCCATTGCATTGGTAGTTTGATAGTTTGCCTGGGGTTAGGCTATGAGTAAAGAAAGAATGTAACGAACTAGCATATTTCTCTCCTATCTAAGTCAGTATCTTCGAAATTCTTAGTTGTCAAGAAAAGAAATAGAAGTAAAAAATGTAAAAAAGCAGAACAAACAAAATATGTTCACCTGAGACTCTAGAAAGTAAATGTAATAAAGTCTGTTTATATTAGATAACGGATAGCAAGTTGGAAGATTTTAAATTTATACAGAATATCATGAAACCAAGTTTTGGCAGTCTGGATTACCTAAATTTTTTGGGAGAATGGGACTTGCTTCTACCAATGTGTGGACATGCTTGACTGGCAATTCTCCTAGGTCCCATGTTTCTATCTTAGTATCCCTCGTCTTTGCTGGCAAACAACTCTAATTATAATGTTGAGCATATAAATGGATCAATAAGGAGGACTGGGAGGTGAGATACAAACTCAAGTTTCACAAAGTTTAACTTTACATATATCTACAGATTTATTTTGATCTGGATTTAAAAAACATTTTTGCAGACACATGATCTTCACTGGTGGCTACTTTTACTTATGCATTTTTTAAACCTATATTTTATATTAGACGTAGGTTTCACATGCAATATTAGACATGGGTTCCACATTCCATATTAATCTTAGGTGCCACATCTCATTGTATTCTTAGTTCCAACATCCTTTAGTAGCCTTGGGTCACATGACCTATATTATCATTAGACTTACATTCTATACTAGCCTTAGGTCTTTTGCATCCATTACTTGTATCATGTTATACATTTCATATTAGTCATAGGCTTCAAATCCAATTTATGTTTAGGTTCCTCAACCCATAATAACTATACGTCCAGCATTTTATATTAGTCTTAGGTCCTACAATTGATATGTTCCTTAGGACCTACACCCCACAGAAGCTTTAGGTTCCACATCCTATATTGGCCTACAGTTGCACATATCATATCATCCTTGGACCTACATTCCATATTAGCCTTAGGTACAGGATTCCATACTGGCATTATTTTGCACATTTTATACTAATCATGGGTTCCAAATCCCATTTTATTTTTAGGTTCCACAACCTGTGCCAACAGTAGGCCCAATATCTCACAAAAGCTTTGGGTCCCACATCCCATACTAGCATTATGTTACACATTCCATATTAGTCAATGGTTCCAAATGGTATATTCCACAATCCATATTGTCCTTAGGCCAAGCACTTCATATTAGTCTTTGGTCCTACAATTAATATTAGCCTATGGTCCCACATCCATATTAGTTTTAGGTCCCGCATCCTATTGTAGCCTAAAGTCACACATTCCATATTAACCTTACATCCACATTCTATATTAACCTTAGGTCCCGAATCCCACACTGGCATTATGTTGCATATTTTATATTAGCCATAGGTGTCAAATTGTATTTTAGTACCACTATCCAGATTACCTGTAGGCCCAACATTTCATATTAGCCTTAGGTCGTTTAATCCACATTTTCTTAGGTCCCATATCCTATAGTAGCTGTAGGACACAGATCACATATTATCCTTAAACTTACATTCCATATTAGCTTTAGGTCCTGCAGCCTATAGTAGTATTATGCTACACATCCCATATAATTTATAGGTTTCAAATCCTATTTTAATACACATTAACATTAGGCTCTACATTTCATATTAGCCTTAGGTCCTACATTCCATATCAGTCTCTTAGGTCTAATAATCCATATTAAACTTGGGCTCCTCATGCCATATTAGCCTCAGGCTCCTCATCCCATTTTAGCCTTGGGCTCCTCATCCCATATTGGCCTTGGGCTCCTCATCCCATATTGGCCTTGGGCTCCTCATCCCATATTAGCCTTGGGCTCCTCATCCCATATTAGCCTTGGGCTCCTCATACCATATTAGCCTTTGTCTTATCATTCCACATTAGTGTTTGGTTCCACATTCCATTTTAGCCGTAGGTTCCATATTCTAGACTTTAGTAAGATAGTGATGTATTATACTGGATACCTATATAGTTATAGGAAGGTAATGGATGGTATTTCAAGCCAATGCTTTCATAAAACTCATTCAGGTCACCTGATTACTATCACTCCATACTTTCAACCATTTCATGTATGTCCATTTTAAAACTCAATAACTGCTACAGATCTACAGGGAACAATCTTAGAAATGATTATAGCACATTTTCTCCTTATGGGAAAATACGAAATAAGCATGCTGAAATTTGTGGCTATATTAGGAAATGGTCATGGTGAGATGATAAAGAGATGAAATTTCTCCCTAAAAGTAATTCTGGGGAAGTGTATCATGCTCCATCCAAAGACCTTTAATTATCTTTTTGGATTGCATGCCTCTTTGCTCTTGGGTACTTTCCTGCTATCATCCTGATATACCAGACTAGACAGCAGTAAAATATATCGTGCAGAGAAACTAAAATCTTCATACAGAATATTTATGTATTCAGTGGAAAATATCTAAAACCTACAGAATGTCTTCTTATGTGGTCCTTACTTCCTTTCTATAGCATACAACAAATGAGAGGAATATTCCATATAGAGATTCAGGAAAAATAATGATCTATAATCAACACATCTAAAATGATATCTTACTTCCTGTCCAAGAAACCCCACAGAAATCCAAGCTAAATGTTTTCATTGAGGTCACAGCAAAGATAGTAACCCTAGAGCAAGTTTAGCACTGGTGACTTTCTTCACATGAAAGTGAGACTTAAACTCAGAGATTCTTGGTACAGGAAATATAAGCATGAAAACAATGGAATAATTACCTAGAGGTGGGGGGGGGGGGGGATGATATTTTAAAAGGGAGGGTTAGTGTTACAAGGTGAGTTACTGTGTGCTTTACAAGGAGAGTTAGCACTAGAGGTACAGAGGGGGTTAGTGCTAACATTGCAGGGTGGGTTAGTGTTATTTTTAATCAAATCGAATCTCGCTGATGGTGATCCTCTAAACAAAAACCCTTGTGCCCGTTAAAAAAGTGAAATCTACAAACACACATCATAAAAAACATGCACTGGGAAACTATTATGATCCCTCCTTTAAAGAGGAAGGGCCACCCAGATTCCCCAGACCCCCCGGGGTGTAAAGCTCCAGACAGGGGCTTGGTATTAAGACCACCCAGTTGAAGCCGAATGGGCCTAATAACCCTGTCTGACCACATTTACTGTGGGTTGGCCTAAGCCTTCCCAAGAGATACTAGGCTGGGAGCTCTCCCGGAGAGAGATTCCCAGTAAGGGACAGCACTCACCCATAAGTCAAAAATATTTCCTAGACTTCAGGGCCAACCCATAGATGAACAGCACCCTCCATCATCAGTGGCACACAAAAACCACATCAGTGACAGTGAAAACACAAAAATACATAATAAATAAGTGCTCAGTGTATAACACACTGGGCAAAGAGTGAAAAATTGCCCATCTGCACTAGCTGCAGCTAATGCAGAACCCCTGGTTCGCTACTCCAGAGGGACGACACTTAGCGAGATTTAACAGCTTCTCCGAACTGAGGGCCATGTTGGGGTTAAAGGAGGGGTAAGTGTTGGAGGTCAAGAATAGCATTAGGATTACAGAGACTAGGGTTAGTAGTTGTAGGAGGTTAGGGTTACTGTTAAAAGATGGATTAGGGTTACTTTCTGGGTGAGTGATTGGGTTACAGAGATGACAAGGGTAGGGGTTAATAGGGTTACATGGAGTGTAAGTGTTAATGTAAGAGGTGGGTTAGCATTAGGGTGGGTTAGTGTTTAAGTTACAGGGAGGGTAAGCAAAAGGTCCACATGGAGGGTTGGTGTTAAGGGTTGCATTGAAATTAGGGATTAGGGGTGGGTTGGTGCTTGGATTACATAGATGGTTAGGGTAGAGGCTACAGGGAAGGCTAGCGTTAGGGGTGTTTGGGTTACACAGAGAATGAAAAAAGGCTACAGGGAAGGTTAGTGTTAGGGATGGGTAAGAATTAGGGTTACTTGTTGGGTTTGTGCTTGGAGTACAGGAATAATTAGGGTGAAATAGTAAAATGGTTGGGTTAGTGTTTGGGTTTCCGAAAAGATAATCAAAAGGACTGCAAAGAGAATTAGTGTTAGAGTTAAAGGGTTAGTTAGTGTTTGGGTTACCCTAGCCTTAGGGTTACTGTTAGTGTGAGGATTAGTGTTATGATTAAAAGGTTCGTTAGCATGTGGGTTAGTGAGGTTTAGTGTTGAGGTTACAGGGATTGCAAGTAAGGGACTGTAGGGTAAAACATTGCTTTTACACCAAAAAAAGTCTCCCTCTGAAAAAAACCCTTCTACCGTCTTATCCTTCTTCACATTTTCTAAATGGTAAATATTCGGCAATATAAATATTCTATTTACATGAAAAACAATTTAAAACACAAAAGTCCTGTCAAGGCGAAACGTGCCGTAGGACAACTCAAAGCTGTGAACTTCACATGAAACAGAGGACTTGCCAATTAAAGACTCTTAACTGATTTACAATGTCAACCACAGCTGTATTTCAAAATGAAAAGCTGTAAAAGTTTAAGACTTTTCCAACACTTGCATCAACCACATTTTTTTCCCAAAAGACACTGCATATAATTCACAGCAGATCATTGCTTGTCAAGCCTTACAGTAATAGAGAGTGTGGGCAGCATAGATTAATAGTTCCTTACACTCACGGATGGAAAAATAACATATTTCCTCTGCAAGTCTATTACCAGCTATCTCTTACCTAACAATGTTTTCTCCAGAAAATTAATTTAAATGTCACAGTTTATGCTGCAGGTAAGGCGAGGGCTTGAAGTTATCCTTTCACTTGGTTGGAACATGGTGGAACAATTAAGGAATTTTTAAGAACACTTAGAGCAAAACTATGATAGAAGAACTTTATGGTACAAACTATTGCTAAAGTTCCAGATATTAAAATGAGAATTGTGCAAGTGAAAGGTTCTCTTGAAATCCGGCTCCTTCATATTCTACTCCATTCCATGCCACCCCATCCCCTCCCTTGGATTGCAGGTGCTTCCGGGTATGAAGTAACATCATTTTCCCCCATAGACGCAGTGCTCAAGTCCAAGCAGCCAATTACTAAAAAGATAACAGGTAGAGCTTTGAAGCGAACGTGTTATTTTGTGTGTTTTCCTAAAGGGTGCTTCTACAAATGTGTAGTGCTGGGGACTGCACAATACCACAGTGTATGGTAATGCACACCACTCATTTTAGATGGCATCCCAAAAGACAAATACATTAGGTCAATGTATTTCATGGGGCTCCATAACACTCCATGTATTGTGGTATGTGCCATTTTGCAAAAATTAAGTATGTATTTTTCAGTTCTTAGCAATCAAAATGTACTAAAAAAAAGTACAGTAACCCAAAATATTGGACCAAAATATTTCCTCTAATGCATGTGCATCAACACACTGTGTCAATGTGAATGAGCCATAAGTCATTTATTGGACTGCTGCCATCACAACACAGCTTTGGAGAACTCTTCTAATTTTGTAGTTCTTAGAAACTGGCTACAGCCTGAATGAAACTTTTTACAGATTCCTTTTAAATTTTTTTGTACTGTGCAACCTCCCCCACAGAGAATTACAAAAGGCCACTCTTGGAAGCTTAGAACACTTTGCTTGTACTTGGCATTCATTGGCATTGGCTTGAGTTCAGGGCCATTAAGAAGATAACAATACTGTCAAACATAGCGATTTAGAGGGATAACCGCCAGGACAGAATTAAGGCCATTATGCTGTTTCCACTGCTTGGCAAAAACTTTTCAAAACCTTAAATAACAATAAAGGAATTCCTTACAAATAATAATATGTGCAAAGATAGGCATTTCTATTGGCCACTACCTTTAACTTTAGTGTTATTGGAGACAATGTGCGTCATCAATGATCCCCCATATTACTGGGCCACTTAAAAGTCAAATGTGAAGAGAATACTGCCCCCCATTAAAAATTTCTGGGCACCATACTGGATAAACATATGGGTACCCTGCTCCAATGTCTAAATGTTCCAGAATGAGAAAAGTCAAAGTTCTTTTGATCAGGGCCTGTTACAGAAGTAGACATTGTTCTGATGGTGGCCCTTATACTGTTACCCCACAAATACATCAAGAACAAGAAAAGAAAGTCTATTCGAAGGAGTGACATTTGTCTTTGTACTTGACCCAGATAGAAGGCAGTTCTGGTGGCAACCTCTCACCACTGAAGTCCTTGAGTTCAATAAACTAGCATGTGACTTGATTTTCCATAAACCCAGGGCTGCCATACAAAATGGCCACACAGGATAAACTTCTACCCCCCCCTCCCCATGTCCAAATGTTCCAGTGTTGGAAAAGTTATGCTCTTTTAATCAGGGCCAGTTACAGAAGTGACCCATGTTTCCCAAACCTGATGGTGACCCTGACACTGCCTAACCCACAAGATTATCAAGAACATGTTTTAAAAAGTCTACATTATGGAGAGTCATTTGGAGGAGTGACCCCAACAATTTCCTTTTTACTTGACCCAGATAGAAGGCAGTTCTGCTGACAATCTGACAATCACACCCTTGAGAAGTTCAAGAAATCAGCATGTGACTTGAATTGCCATCTACCATCAAATCTCTCATATTGGAAATGGATGCAGTTGGCCTTTAAATTATTATAAACTCAAACCTGTTTATTGCCTCCCTCGTAATATGATGATAACTTAGACAAATCCTTCTGATAAATGTCCAAGAGTCTCAATCAGGGGTTAATTCCAGGAACAGTAATTTGTGATTGACAATTAATTTTCTTTAAAAGCTAAGGTCTGAACTTTGAGAGTAGAATTGCCTTGGGGCTCCTTTGAATTATAGCTTCAAATCTGCTTTATGAAAGAAGAGAGATTGGAAAGCGTGACATAAATTAAGCTTAGACAAATAAATTAAGCCTGTGACTCTACATATGAGAAACTTCAGGCTGTCATGGTGGGCAATCAGCTAACCAACTGACGTTGGTGCTATATTTGCAGTATGAGGCTTGCAAAGGGCCATATTTAAAGAGGACCTCAGATTAGCTACATGTGTATATAAACTGACTGTAGAGATATATAGGTAGATTTATTATAGATGATAGTGAGATAGATAGATAGATAGATAGATAGATTGTATGATTGTGGCCACATGGGAAGACCATATGACATGTCCCTGTTTCTAAGCTTGGGGTTGGAGTCAGAATAGACTGGGCTGTGTAAGGTATCCACTAATGGCCTGGGAGCCTGAGGAATGATGGCTGGTTTGTGTGGCCTTGGAGAATGAAAAATGATGGCTGGTTCCTGTCTGTAGAAAAGGATAGGTGTGATCCTTAGATGCCCCCATCCACAAAATACCCCTACTACTTTGCATGTTTGGACTCGGTAGACCATTGTTGATATGTAGGCTCACTCAGACATGTTTGTGGTTCCTCACTTCCTTTATTTGGGGTGGTACAAGGCTCTTTGGGTGGTACTATAAAATTGTACCACTCACCCATTCACTGCATACTGCTTTGCCTAAACTATGGCAGGTCCACAAAACCTTTAGCCTCAATTCTCCCAGAGATGGCTAAAGCACCTTAATTTATAAGGTCAGCACAAGCAGTGCACAGAACAATCCTCAAAGCTTGAGTATCCTATTAGCAGATCCATGTATTACTAGTTGGGACGGCTGCCATGTCTACATGTGACAGAAGCCTCTTTGGGTAGTACTACGACATTGTACCACCCACCCTTTCCCTACATATGGCTTTTCCTAAACTATGGCAGAACCTCGTAAACAATGTAAGAAAATAGCAGATGATATACCTAGTCAAGACTCACCTTGTCCTTCAGCTTTACTGAAGTCACCTTTTCCTTCAGCAGGTTTTCTCAGAGCTGCCCAGAGCACCATGAGTTAGAGATAAGTCCATCAACCCTGATGAATGATTCAACTTTCATGGCTTTATGGCTTGAGTATCCCACCAGCAGACCCATGTATTACCAGTTGGGGATGGCTGCCATATCTACATGGCAGCCATGTGACAGAAAGATCTTCGGGGCAGTACTATGACATTATACCACTCACCCTTTTCATACATGTGTCTATCTCTAAAGAGCACTATGACTTATATATTAGTCCAGAACCCCTGATGTATGATACATCCCTAATGGCTTGATTATCTCATCAGCAGACCCATGTATTACCAGTTAGGGATGGCTGCCATTTCAACATGGCCATGTGACAGAAGGTTCTTTGGGACAGAAGGCTCTTTGGGTAGGTCTATGACATTGCACCACTCACCCTTTGCCTACATATGGCTATGCCTAAACTATGGCACAACTACGTGACCAATGGAAGATAATAGATGACAATATAACTAGTCAATAGTCACCTTGTCCTTCAACTTGCATTCTCCAAGAGCTTCCCAAAGCACTAGGAGTTATAGATTAGTATAGCACCCCTGATACATAATACAATCCTTATGGCTTGGGTATCCCATCAGGAAACCCATGTATTACCAGTTAGGGGTGGTTGCTATGTCTACACAAATAGCAACACAGAAAACATCCCATATTTTACACCACATATGGACTAAAAATAATTTTTTACATTTGTCTTGAGAGTCTTTTTTTAATACTGTACACTAAGTTACATGACTCACAGATTTAATACAGCCTCGTCAGTGCATCCCCCTCTTTGTCCTCAGAGCTCTCTTCTCAAACAGGGATCACTGATAGGACTTTCGGAATAAAACTGCTATTAACTTAGTGAATCCCATTGATTTAAATGGCAACCAAGTTATTATAATCAACTAATTACAGACGAAGGCTTCACTTATTTCCATCTGGCCATGGCAGTGTGTGATTAAACTTGAATTATGCTACAGGATTTATGTTTAACGACCCACTATTATTCCTTAAGTTCTTACAATCAGGCCTTTCCCTCGGATTTGGTGCGAGCAATGTTGGTTATAGTTTCAGAACAATATTAAAAGGTTTAATATGTTTTCTTACTGTAATCATGGAGAACAATGGACAGTGTTATACAGGTCACATTATCTTCTCTGCAAGGTGTGCGAGATTAAAGTGCTAATTAGTTATATGAGTCAAGCTTTCAATGAGAGTATAATAAATCCATTGTGTATTGAAAATATATTTAAACCCAATCACTTAAATCTCACATAAGCTTTAACATGTTTAATGTCTTTTTAATCTGCAGCTATTATTAAAATAATCCTTGGTGATCCTGATATAAGAAGACCTGTTTACACACCTTCTCTTATAGGGGGACATTACTATGTCCCTGTCTCGCATTTGTGCTCTGGTGTACACAGGGTTCTGATCGATGACTCAATGGTCTTCTCCACCATGGTCGGGTTATTTCCGGAGTGCCAACCTAAATCAGGTGCAGTACAACTGCAAGCCAAAGGGGCCCTGTTATTCCATTATTGAATTGTTGAAGGGTACATTGTTTGTGAGGTCTAGAACATGAGTAAACCCATTGTTCCACATTGAAATGGATTGAAAATCATTCATAGCTACTGATATAAAGGTTCACATGTGAAAGAGTACTTTAGATAAGATAACTCCACCAAGGAAAACTGTGGTAACCCCTAGCTTTTGTTATGGGGAACACACAGAAAAACCAAATGGCCCAGTCCTTAAAGGCACCTAATGACCCTAATATCACAAAAGCCAAGCTGGGGTTTTATGGGGATCAGTTGGCCCTTTCGCTCCTCTATAAAAGTAAGTCCAGCTTTAATACCCTTTTGTTTTCGTATATTGAAACCATAAAAGGCTCTTATACTTGGTTTACTTAGCTATATGCAGTTCTATCAAGTAGGTTTGTCTGATCTGCAGAGATCATGATAAATTTATAGATAAAATTACAAAAAAATATAGATTAATAGATAAATTCATAGATAGAATGGACCTGATTTGATAAAGATCTCCAAGACTGGAGAAGATAGACTATGAGAGGAGAACCAGCAAACCTAGAATGGATCTGGTCCAGGATTGCCAACTAATAGCAAATGATTTTAAGAAATCTATTACAAGTTTGTTGGATCACCCAAGTTCTTCCATGATTGTCCATCTTCTCCAGTCTTTGAGAGCTTTAATAAATCAGGACCAATGATAAATCGATATATAGGTATATAAATAGATAGATAGATAGATAGATAGATAGATAGAGAATAATGTATACAATTATAGAAGTTCTCTCTTCCTGCAGTGTTTGGCACTATGGCAATGGTCCAGTCACCTGCCAGTATTTGGATCCCGTTGTCACCGTCTATCTTGCTGTGTCATAAAGGTGATTGACACCGGATGGGTTGTGCTCTCCGCAGAACATTCCTATAACGAAGTGTCCCGTTCCAGCTGTGCCGGTTATTTGATTTTTCCTCCTTTGCTGACCATAAGGTATTAGAAGTGACAGTTTATTGTGATGCATCTGTTTTACACACACCTGATAACTGGAAATTGAAACCATAAAATTTTCCCCAGCAGAAGCTTCCCAAATTTACTGTTCACCTCTCTAATAAATCTCACACTGCTTCTGATGGATGGATGCTTTGTCTGTTCACAAAGTCTACAACATAGAAATCCAAGATTTATAGTTCTTACAACTAGTAAACTTTTATTCCAGTTCTTTTAAAGGTATAATCTAGTTGAACTGGAAAATCAGGACTTTAAATAGAAGTTAATGGGTATCTTATGTCTTTTCCAGCTGGAATTGTTTAGATTCATTCTCTGCTTTAAAACCAACCGTGAATTTATATTTTTTTATTTTTTAATAACTAGCTGCAAACCGCACCTTCTCTTTATCAGCATCACCTGCAGTACCTACTCAACACCACAAGGGCTGCTCAGTCTTCCAAGTTTAATGATACTGAAGCTCAAAGTAATTCAACCAAGAAGACTGAGAGCAAGCTGTGAGTGAGGGGCGATATGAGCCCAGTCCTTGTATGCATCTGAATAAAGATAAGTGCTTAGATTAAGAAGCATCTCACATAAGGCCTGAATTAATAAAGCTCTCCAAGGCTGCACAGGATACACTTTCATCAGTGAACCTGGGTGATCCAGTAAACCTGGAATTGATTTAATAAAAGTAATTTGCTATTTGTTAGCAAATGTTTTCAATCCTGGACTAGATCCATTACAGGTTTTCTGGATTGCCCAGCTTTATGATTTAATTGTATCCTCTCCAGCCTTAAAGAGCTTTAGTAAAACAGGCCATTTGGATATTTAACTTAACCCTTTCTTACACTAGTGGCTAGTCAAAGGCTTCAATTACAAGGAGGGATTTAACACAGCACAAGAAGCAATGTGCTGCCTCTCGAAACTATGACTCATACACTGAAGGTGTTTTAATGACCAAACTATACTGCCTAAAGCGGAACTTAACAGAAAAATAACTTATAAATAACTTTATAAATATATAAAGACACTTATTTTAAATCCCGCAGATTTTTAGATTACACTGGACGTTTCCTTGATCAGCTCCTGCACCGTCCTGGAATTCTTTTTCGTCTTGGCGCTGAGAAAGCACCGGATGCCGGCCTCTTCAGTTATCTTCTTCCTTCTTTAAGCTACCCCACCCAATCTCACACGGCGCAGGTGTGAGATCGGGTGCCTGCTGTAAAGGGGAACAAAAAGAGTGCCAATCTCACAGCAATGAGCAGAAGGAGCAGCCAGGAGCCAGGATGCATGATGCAGGTATCCCGGGTGGTTCTTTTCACCCATTATGTCCTGATTGCTGTGGTGTTCAAGACAGAATGGGTGAAAAGAACCACCTGGCATACCTACATCATGCATCCTGGCTCCTGGCTGCCCCTTCTGCTCATTGTTTAGAAAGGAGAGGGGATTCCAGGTTTGCTGGATCACCCTGCTTCACCGATGAAAATGTATCATTTCCAGCCTTGTATCAACTTTATATTTTTATTACATTCATGTTGCTCCATATTTAACTTTATAGTCTAGAGGTTTGGAAGATCTCGTGGAGGTCTCCAAGAAAACAGTCTATGATGTAGTGTCCAGTAGTAGGAAATCTATCTGCAGCAGAGGATGTACTACAAATCATAGGACTCTTAGGATATAGTCTTATTTTTATTTGTGAAGGTTTTGTGTAGTTTGGATATATTTCTTGCCTTAACATCCCATCGCCATCATTTCAACAATGAATGGCGTCACACTAGAACACTAGTGGAACCAGTAGAACAGAAAAAATAAGATGTAGACATAAGGTCCACATGGTCGGTCCAATTGGGTTTGGCAGAACATGAAGGGTTCAAGAGATAATGGATATATGGATTACAAGAAGTACTTACTGGATAGGAGGAGTGGACAGCATCCTTGTTATGAATGAGGGGTGTCAAAGAGGAGGACAACTGAGTGGAGCTGAATATCTTCAGTTGAAGGTTTGGTGGCATAGGATGAACTTTAACTATCCAACCCCCCTATATTTTATATGTTATGTAATTGCATGTCATGGCAGCATTCTGTTGTAAGGCCCATTAAGGTCGTCATTTTGGTCATGAACATTGATAGGGAAGCCATCAGAGATATGGTATCCTCCTTGGGACATTTAGTTGGTAATGACCTACAGGGGTTTTTGGAATGGTAAGGTATCTGCAGTTACTACGGTGTGTGGTGGGGACTTAACCTTATAGTTTGTCCTTGGTCACTGAGGCTGTAAGGAGTGTTAAGTTTGGTGGCTTCCGGACCTTTAACTTTATTTATGTCTGTATTGTAATTTAGGTTTCATTAAAACCGATACAAGTGTAGGTTCTTTTTATTAACAAATTAGGTTGTCAAAAGAAATGTTTGGTTTTTAACATAGATGTATGAAAGTTTAGGGTGCCCTATCTGAAATACCCCAGTTAAGGACCCCAATAAACTCCTCTGCAGGCCCTCACAAATATTTGGGGGCAAATTATTGCTCCTCACATAGTTCTCTTGTCTATACGAGGCATATAGAGAGCCTAAATGGATACATGGGTGTTTAGGTTACCCCATCTGAACAACCATAGTCAAGGACCCCATTAACCCCCCCCCGATGATCTCCACAACCTTTTGGGGATAGGTTTTGGGGATGAAGCATTGCCCCTCATATAGCTCCCTTGTCTATACGAGGCATTTAGATTTACAAATGAAATACATACATGGGTGTTTAGTTTACCCCACCTGAATAACCCTTTTTAAGGACCCCATCAAGCCCCCCTGATGATACCCACAACCATTTGGTGACAGGTTTTAGGGATGGGGCCAGGTCCCTAACATGGCTCAATTGTCTATATCAGGCATATAGAGACATGAAATAGATACATGGGCGTTTAGTTTACCCCATCTGAACAACTTTAGTCAAGGACCCTGTCAAGCTCCCCTGCTGATCCCCATAACCATTTGTGGACAGATTTTAAGCATTAGATCATGTAGATCTCATTGCTTCCCTGTCTATACCAGAGACCAAGTTGCAATATGGGTGCGACACACACTCTTTAACCATCCGTCTCTGGCCAACCATACTCTTTTGGGACCGTCATGGACTGGAGGTGAATACTCACTTGCTCTCCACTCTTCTGCAAGCAGACCAGGTTTCATGCCATAGAAAGGTTCAGGTTCAATATTAGGGGTGTTCATGATGTTTTTCTATTTTGTGTATAGAAAAAACAAAAAGAACCAAATTTTTTTTTCGGTTTCAAGGCATTCCAAGCATTTTATTTGTGTTTTTTTATGCTGATCAAAAAGCCACAAAAATGACCCTCTCCTCACTGAAAATTTTTTCCAGGTTTCCTTTTTTTACATTGGAACATGACATTTTTTGGTTTTCCATGCCTTTTATAATTATTAATATAATTTTTTTTACAATAGTTTGCCTCTTAAAAATGGAAATGAATACCATAATTCACCACCTATAGACTTCAATAAATTTGATGTCATTGTGTAGGAGAAACATTGAGCATGAGCAATTATGTAGCATCTACATATTTGTAAAATATTAAAATATACACAGAAGTGTATATATTTTTATTCATTTATATATATTTATTTTTATTCAGATACTAGTAGGATTCACAACCACAAAGTCAAACTAGAAGAATTATGGTTTTTAATATAATAATCTAAGCAATATTTTTTTTACACATCGGTCATATTTTGACACATATTAGGGTATCAATATTTTATTTGCTTATGAGTATGGGCATCTTCAAAAAAATAAAAAAGTTGCATGTAGAGCGAGGACCAAATTGCAGATTTTGTGTTTTAGTGCATTGTCAGTACCTGCCACTAGGGGGATCAGTTGAGCTGTGTAAGGTTAAACTGCTTTTAGGCTGAAGATCAGAGTTTGTGAATGTCCATAAATTACAGCACTGGGTTAGAGCAATCTATGACAGTTAGGAGAACATTAGGACTGAAAAAACTTGTTGTTACTGTTAAAAGAAGGAATGGTGTGTTAAGATTATGCAATTCCATTTCATCAGCAAATGTTAGCTGAATGGAGGGGACATTTTCTAGCTGGGCATAGAGTATGTACTTAGCAGAAGAGGTGGCAATAGAGCTGAGAAAGGGGTACATGTGCGCCATATAAACAGTAAAGGGTGGGAAAGCAGCAGATAGACTGAAGGACGGTGGAAGAATTATAGGGGAAGTAAGAGGACAGTTGTAATGGAGGCAGCTTATAGTCAGGTACCTAGTTACAGAGCAGTAGAGGAGTAATATGGGGTGGTTGGGGTAGAAGCAGGGGTGTAGTCATAAAAAAAGAAGATAGGGCATGGTACTATCCATGGCGAGAGTGCATGCGCATCATTGTTATGTAAACGTGCCCGCCCCACTACACCCCTGCCTGTGTGTCACTCAGAGGGGAAGAAACTTCGCCCAGAGTGACGTCATGATACCAGAACCCGTGAGGTTGTGTTCAGAGAGACAACCCACTGCCCTAAGCCTGCAATTCCATAACTGAGATATAGTCGGTGGCTTTGGCTTGTGCGCTCCCCCCAGCGGGGTCCTTCTTCTGACCCCGCTGGGGGTTGGACCAGCCAGAGCCATGGACCACCAAAGAATTCTGTGCAAAATAAGAATGGGCACAGGTGCCCATTTGCAATGAAAGTGAGGGCATGGGGTTCCCACCCGTGCCTGCCCCACTACACCCCTGGGTAGAAGGAGGATTGATCATATGGTAGGTGCACTAAGCGAGGTTACGTGATAGTACTGCTGGGGCAATTTACCTTTCCACTGCAAAAACTTTATCCACTACTTAAAATCTTAAAAACAAACAATCTGCCTCCTTGTTTAACACTACCACGCAAGAAGTGATCTGTAATTACTCACATTCTGCATCCCTTTTCACTAAAACCTCCAACCTAGGTTAAACGAGGAGAGAGCACAATCACCCATATAAGTTATACCAGGGCTCCCTCAAACCAGTTTTCGATGGCCAGGGACTGCTCACATTTTTAGAATCTCTCTAGCAGTGAATTTAGGAAGATTTGGCATACAAAGAGTTAAATATATAAAATGCCAGACCTGTTTTTGGCCTTGGAGGACTAAAGCCGCAATTTTTTTTAGGATGATTTCTCATCCAGGGTTCCTCCAAAGGTTGTTAGGGGTTCCTTGAGCCATGAGCAGTTTGTGCCTCTCAGGTCAGTTTTAGTGACACCAATGATTTTTTGGCTATCTGTAAGGGTGACATTCTTCCCACTGGCCAGCAATGTAAGTGGCATTTCTCGCACTAATCATGCTAATATACTGTGAGCTGTGGATATAGTCATTATAGAGGGGGTTCCCTGAAAACCTGAAAATTATTTCAAGGGTTCCCCCAAGGTAAAAAGTTTGAGGAATCCTGATTTATAGTGTCCATCCCTAGGATAACTCAATATCAAAGATTCAATAGAAGACGTGAAATCTGAGGGTCACTGACCTAGAACAAGCATGCCAATAGGCACTCCTAAGTGTTTTGGCTTTCTTTATCTGCAACCTTACTTTGGATCCAAAATATGGACACAAATAACATGCGTAAATAATTCATTGTTAAACCCACAAGTGCTTGTTCACCTCTTCTTTCCTTTATAATAGATTTTTTTAAATAACAAATGCAGTGACTTTATTCTTAGATGAAAAGTTAAATATAGTTTAACACCTTGGAAAGTTAGAAAGTGCAATAAACAGCTGTGTATGTGTCAAACTTACAAGAAAAAAAACATTCTGTGGGCCCCAGTAAAAAACAAATTTTTTGTGCCATATAGCTGGCACAGGACAGCTGCCTGGCTATTCGGTGGGCCCCTGCCATTCTTCTGTGCCATCAATTGCCCTCTGTGCCAAGAAATCGTTTTGGAGGCTTGTTGTTCCGTCCACCTCTAGAAAAAGGGAGAGGGAAGCCGAAACAGCGCTGGACTTGCTGAGCTCAGTATGTGGAAGGGTCGATGGCTATTCACCACTAATTTTCTTAGGGAAAAAGAGACATGCCAAAACCGTTTACCCTGTTCCTGGTGGCTTTTGGTTTATTGCTTAAACTTCTCAGCTCATGTTCGATGCAGTATAGAGCCCAACAATATATGTTGCACACTGGATGCCAGGGACAATGAAACTCATGGGCATATGCCAACATTATCATGCCATCAGTTTATTAAAAAGGATCACTGTGCACTCAGAAAAGTTGGTGGCAAAGATGGCAGCCTACCAGTATTAAAAAGGTGAATGTGTGCCATAATCAGCAAGTTTGCCGTGGCAATTATGGCAAACGCTCTCCCACACCAACTTACACTTTGAAAGTATCCACAACTGGCTCCTGTGGTTCACCCCAACCCGTGATCAGAAGGGCAGAGTATTGTGTGCCAAAAGGTTTGGGTGCTCAAAGATCTAATAGCAAGTCATCTTATCTATTACAAAAAAGGATTAAGCTGCTTAAAACTGGAGTTCTCCTTTTAAGAACATTGTTTTAGCAAGAGGAAATCTACCAGCGGTTGTTTGGCTTAAATGCCCCTTGGCTAGAGAGCGGCTGACAGTGATAAGAAAGACCTGACTTTCCTAATGCTATGCCTGGCTTCCCTGCCTATCCTATACATCGAGTGGCACTGTGTACATTTATTGTCTGATGCTGTCTGGAGGTGAAAATCTCTCTGTCATTCTGAATATTATCAGACAAGTTATACGATATCCCGTGCAGGTTTCAAATCAGTCAGAGCTCAACCACATAGAGGGACAGCGTGCTGAGTTTACTATAAATAGTCAGCAAAATAAAATGCTACACAACACAACCTGCCATACACAGTTGTGTGCAATTGATAAAAAATAGCTAAAAAATATACAATTACTCAGGAGCCTGTATAGATCTCAAGCTGAATTCCAGGCAAACAGCTTCATTTACAGATAAAATATATATAGGAAAGCTGTTTTACCTGCCAGATTTGTATTTCTGGCCATTTATTTCTGATATTCACACAGTTGTGTCTCTCAGCATGGCCCTTTCTTGTAGGATAGGAGCCTATTCTATGCTTACAGGTCTTATCTCTTCCACGGTGTGTGAATGGACAATGAAAGAGAAGCAGGTCCACTCTGCAAAAAAATAAACTCACCTTTGCTTGTCATGGTCATTGCCATCATTATCCAGTCCTCTTCTGGGTTTTTGGATCTTTGGCCATCCTGATTGCCCACGGTTGAAGAAAGTAACTCCTTTGCATGTGTACTGAAGTTAAAGAGAAACTATACTCAAATAAAAAAAAAATCCCGCAGGGCAGTCTGATCACTCCAGGGGTGTCCGTCATCGGGTCCTGCGTCGTCTCGGTATCCATCCCGTAGCCAGTGCTCTGGGTGCCATCATCTTGTCCCTTCTGCAATAAACAAATATGTCTGTTTAAAATTTTTTCCTAAAATTTACTTTAAAAATCGTTCAGCTCAGCAGTTTAAAATAAATATTAGCCCATAGTTATTCACCTCACTCCAGCATTGCAATGATACCCAATAAGTCAATAAATATTCAGACCAGTGGTGCTAAAATATGTCCCAATATGGGAATAGCTGATAAAACGAATCCAAATGTCACTAATCAATCAGTCAATTGCACTCACTCACAATTAATAAAAACCATTCTTTTTTAATATAATATCAATTGGAGGAAAAAACAAACTGTTTCTTGACTTCAAGGAGACAATATTATTCTATGGTTTCCATCCAACTTCCTGTTCAAAACACAACTCCACATACAATCTTTAATGTGCATCCAAAACTTTTACAATCCTTGAGTTTTATACAATTTTAAAATCCATAACACTTCAAAATAGATCATCCATGTACAGATCCTCACTCTAAAGTTGACTCCCAATACGTGTGATGTGAGTACGTAGTCCCGCCCACATTTACGTATCCAGGTTAGGCTTCACCTTACGTGTTTAATCCAACCAGCCGTCTTCTGAGGTGGAAACTAAGATATAAACTGAGCCATTTATAAGACTCTATGATCAAGTAACAATAATATAGTGCAAGTAACAGGTCTCCTTTTTCAAAAATAAAAGTGGAACTATGGCAAAATGAAAAATACCATCAATAAATCTGACATATATATATATATATATATATATATATATATATATATATATATATATATATATACATACATCAAAAGGCAACAGGAAAACTGTTGTAGCCAACGAAGAAACCAGTAATGATATTATTAATAAATATTTAATTAGTAAATACGTCAAATTGAGTAAAAATTTGCCAATGTGAGTTTTTCGCAACTGCTACCTAAGGTTTCCTATAGAGCTGTGACATAGGAAAAAGAAACAAGAACCTACAACTAGGGATGAGCGAGTTTTTAAAACTCGATCTCGGGGCGAATTCTGACGTTTTAGCTTACCTAAATTGTAAGCGAGAATGGCCGATGTAAATTCCCTAAACGTGATCGAATGAAAAAAAAAATTGCAGGCTGTGACTGCAGGGGAACTCCTAATGGAGTTTCTCCATTGAGAGTTCATCTGCAGTTCCATTCCCAGGGTCACCGGTTTGTACTTATCAGACTCCATTGAGAGTCCATCTGCAGTTCTACTGCAATCCCTGGGCACTAGAGGTTAATTAACCTCCAGCGCCCGGGGATCACAAACAGGAGGATTCCCAGGGCTGCAAGAATGAATGCAGCCCTGAGAATCCACTGCGATCCCAGGGCACTAAAGGTTAATTAACCTCCAGTGCCGGGGGTTGTAATGATTTCCTCGATCTTTCGATAACGAAATTTCACTGATCCATCGGAAGTTCGAGGAAATTTTTGCAAGAATGCCAGAGGCATTCATGCTCCTCCCTACCTACAACAAACATATGCACTTTTCGATGGGATAGCAAGAGGAAGGACATGGGTCACTTAGGGGAGACTCAGTCCTGCTTTGGGATCAAGCAATACCACGTGTCTCCCCACAGCCAGAACCTTGGCAACTGCCAAGTCACATACACTGCAGCACTGGTACTTACAAAACCAGTGTCTGCTTTTTTTTCAGCTGGTGGCAGTGAGTGTCACTAGTATCAGATATATGACCTTGTCAATAGCCAATAGAAAAATAAACTTGTGCGGCCAAAAAGAACCCTGTAATGATGCCATTGTATTAAAATAGTGTAACAATAGACCTTTAAAAGTTTAATTTTCAATCTGAGTTTTCACAGCTGCTACCTAGGAATTGTTATAGAACTGAGAGATAAGAAAGGGAGCAATAAGGAACTAACAACATCTTTTATGCACATGCGCTGTTGGATGGGATACCAAGAAAAAGCATGGATCACTTAAAGCAGGTTCGGACCTTTCCGCAGGAATCAGTATCTTCGCATTAGACAGTTGGCAGCAGTACTGCTATCTATATTCATTCTTTAAAGGGCTGCAGCCTGGAGAAGCTACATGTAGTGTCTCCCCAGGAGCAGCAGTTCACTGGCATGAGAAAGTGGTAATAACACCACAAGCTTATGGCCAGATTGAACATAGCCCAGTTTGAACATTTTCATATATACAATTTTACTTTTTTTATTATACCATTTTAGGACATTAATATCTTTTTGTTTTAGAAATCCACCGTAAGTATCCTATGCCCTTGCAGTTCTTTTCCCCATGTGCAGTATCGACTAAATTATTTTTTAACAGGTTAACTTTAAAGAAGCCTTGATTTTTTTTGCTTTAATCTCTCCCCTGTGAGTTCCATTAATAAGTTCTAAAATATTCAAAGCTCTTCCCAGCTTTTCTCCTATGGTGCATCGCAGCTTCATGCTGCCTCTGCTTTTTGGAAATCCAAAAGTTCATTGCTTCAAAAAAAAAAAAAAGAAAAAAAGCAAAGAAAGCACAGCTAAGAACGGACATTTGGTATAGTCAAAAATAGAAAAATGTAGGTCCCCAATATGTTAACAATTGTATTAGCATGATTTAGATTAAGTTTATGATACAAATATTTTCTAAAATGTAGCTTCCAAAGTTTTCCCAGGAAAACATATTAAAACACAGTTGAAATATATAGAAAGAAGAGCTGTTCACATGCAAAATGATGTAAGATGATAATAAGTTTGTTCATGTTGTCCTGAGATCTACTTCAACAATCGAGCCAGGTTGGTGACCTAACTTTTCGCTACCACAGTTAAGTAATAGTGTTTGGTCACCTCCCCTCCCCTTATTTGTGATTGGATAGTAAAAGTGCATTTACAAGGTCATCTTCAATAGCAAGGTTTGTACTTCCTGACCTATTATTTGTAGCATCAATTCCTGTCCACCTGGGAGCTCTATACTTGACATTTTACATCATATGAAATACCATAAATACCCAAATATAAACCAATACAAATGTAAACGGAGGTACCTTTTGATATCTGGAAAAAAAAAAGAAAACTACACTGAACAATTTTCAAAAACAATACTTTTTATGTACAAAACACTAACAATTACAATTTTATTCAGGCATAAAAAAGTAATGTATATTAAGTTAAAAAGAGAAAAACATTTTTGTCAAAAAATGCATTAAGTGTCAAAAGTCACATACGATCGTTATAAATAGTATACACAAATAGCAACATTACAATTATTAAAATAGATCAGTCTTATTAGGGCATCATGGGACTTGTGACCATTAATCTTTACTGAGGACCTCCTATATAAGAAAAGATATAACGTCCTGTGACCCGACGCATTTCGCCAATAGGCTTCCTCAGGGGATAACCAAAATCACATAACTCAGATAAGCCGAAAGCCTAAAACAACTAAGGACCTGGTTATTTGTATTTTTGAACCAAATGTGAAATGTACAAAAAGCAGGCCGTCACTGTTAACATTTAAAGCAGTAATCAACAGAAATGCTTGATGTAAATAAATACAATACAAATTTATTTTTAAAACATTACTTTAAAGGACAAACAATAAAGTCACATTGGTCTGTTTTACCAGGGTTAAGCATTTCATACTTTTGAGTTGGTTATGATGAATCATTTGCTGTTAAATTATCTCTTTTGCATTATTGTTAGCTACCAGTAGATGGCACTGTGTCCTTATGTAATAAGGAGTTTCTTATACCGTTTACATGAAGACACAGCACCATCTAGTGGTGTGACCTAATATAAACCAAGATTAT
Source organism: Pyxicephalus adspersus (assembly GCF_032062135.1). NCBI lineage: Eukaryota > Metazoa > Chordata > Amphibia > Anura > Pyxicephalidae > Pyxicephalus > Pyxicephalus adspersus. The sequence goes on from NC_092868.1 coordinate 47,958,092, forward strand.
TTTTCTAATGGCATTTTAAGTATATACAGTAAATTTAAAAAGGGCAAGATGACCAATCTCACCTTGGTAACAAATAATCTTTATTGTCAAGTCAACAGGCTAAGGTGCTTTCATGACCAAGTCTAATTGCTTAACTACAGTCGAGAAATGTGAGGTCAATTGGGTTCTTTAGTATAGGTGTCTGGATCATAGGAATGGCTGAGCACAGTAAGAAACCTGGTTCATTTATAAAGATCAAACATGTGTTTCAAGAGCTGTATGCTTGGACTTTAAACCAACTAACTATCCTCCCATTCTTTTTGTATGACCACTATATTATATGTCAGTGCTTGAATGTTGAAAGCTCCAGGACAGCAGCTTGCAAGTAAATTGTGTTCTAAATCAGCTCTTCTGGCAGAAGAAGAGGTAAGGAAGAATAACCCCAAATGTCATATTTGTACACTAAAATGAGTGGAAGTGTAGGAGATGTTCTGATTATGCTGGAGTGCTGAATAACTGTCCTCACTTTTACTAAGAAAGGCATTTTTTCCATCTATTTACTTTGGAAAAAAGATAAAATTCTGCTCTTCTGAAAAGAACTTGTTATATTTACACAGCTGTTTAATTTCAATAGATTCAAAGCGGACGCTGAATCCCATTTCCAGGGCAATCGGTTAGGCCGGACAAAATATTTGATATTCCACGGAGCCACCAGTCGGAGCACCAGCAGCAAAGTGGAACGTTTACACTGAAGGATTGTCATTTTCTTTGGTGTTTTTCTGGGGCATATTTACATAAGTAAACTGATTGACTCGCCAAAGCCTTTAGAGTATATTTAGAGAAGACAACAGCTTTGATATGAAAAAATATTTTTACTGCCCTTTATCTTGCAACAGTAAACTTTACATAGCAGACTGCTGGCAGGGATAAGTCTTGTGTGGAACAATACGCCTGAATGCAGACAAAATTCTCTGTAAGTTTTTTTATAGAATGTGAAGAGTTTTTTTTTAATAGAATTAGGTCTGAACAGACTGGGGAAGGTTATGATCACTGCAAGATTTTTACTGCTGTTTACCCCTCACTTTCTTTTCCAGTTATGGGGGTCCAGAGTGACAGAAAGTAGGGAATTAAAAAAAAAAAAAAAAAACAACAAAAAACGTATCTAAAAACAAAAATTTAACTTTAGTGAGTATTTGTGTCTGTGCCTTCCAGTCCATTTTAACCCTAATTTCCTTTGCTGGTGTCACATGGATAAAAAGTGTCCTAAAATGTTTCAAAATGAGAAACAAATAATCTGAATTTCCAAATTGTCTTCCATCCTTTCTTCTTTCCTCCCTTCCATCCATTCCTTTCTCTCTACTTTTCTTTCTTTTTTTTTACTTCTCTTTCTTCTTCTTCATTACTTCTTTATTTCCTTTCATTCTCCCTCTTTTTTTCCTTGCATATTTATCCCTCCCATCTTCCTCCTTATCTTACCATCCTTTATACTTCCTTTCTTCCTTTACTTCCTCCCGATTCCTCCTTTAATTCATTTCCTCCTTCCTTTTTTCTCCTTCCTTCCTGCCCTGCCATCTTTCCCTTTGCTCCCCCTCCCTCCCTTCTTTTCCTTCCCTTCTCATTTTTTTATTTCCTTTCTTGCCCTTTCTTGCTTCCTACTCCTTCCCTTCCTCCCGCCATACGTCCTTCTCTTCTTTATTCTTTCCTTCCTTTTCTTCCTCTTCTCATCCTTCCTTCTTTTTACCCCTACTTCCCTTCCTTCCACCCCTTTTTTTCTCACTCTTTTTTTCTTCCCCGCCTTTCTTCCTTCCCTTCTTCATTTTCTCCATCATTGCCTCCCTCCTTCGCTCTGCCTTTTTCCTTGACTTCCCTTCCCTTTCCCACCTACTTACCTTCCTTCCTCCTTACTTTTCTTCCCCCTTTATGATTTTCTCCTCCATCACTCCACTGTCCCTCTTTTTCTTCCCCCTTTAGTGATTTTCTCCTGTATCACTCCATCATTCTATCTTTACATTTACAGAAGTTCCTTATTAAAATAAAAATCAGTTTAACCTTGTGAACTAAACTCCACTGTACCTTCCAAGTCGGCTGGAAATAATCTATCAACATGAAAGCTGCCTCTAAATATAATTGGAACATAATTTCTAACTATGCCTAAACCGCGGTCTCCTGCCGGAGGGAGGGAAGAAAGAACCCCCTGACAATATCACATAGGTCAAAGATTTCCACAGGTCTTCCTCTCTACAGCCGTTCCTTTGGTTAACGGAACAAAATACATCCCCAGAGAAGTGATTCATTCCTTCAATTTTTGTATGTGCACAAGTGTCTGAGTGAGGAGGTTAGAAGATACGGCCATACTTCAAACCGGGAGACCAACAGACTCTGCAAGGGCCCATTTATATCCGGCTGAATTATGACCGTCTTTGGGATTCTGGAAAAAAGTGATATGATTAATTGTGTAATTTTGCCCAGCTTTCCCCCTATCAGCTTTTATTTCCAACAGATGATGTAATTACTCACATTTCTCACCTATCTAAAGCTCACTACGCCCCAGAGAATAGTTAGTCAGTTTGGTAAAAGTCAACTTATTGGAAAATCAGGATCACAATGTGCGTTTTGCCTTCATTTATAAGGATTTACGTGAAAATTAAAGCAGTTTGTATCGTTAGGAAGATACATGAGATGGAGGAAGAAAACATTCCTCAAACGTAATTGCGGCATGTACAGCACGGAATCAGCAGATGACCTATTTTATTAATTGCTTCATTAAGCCTTTATGATTTTCCATTTCTTTTATGCTTTTATTGTGGATATTCTAGATATTAGCTAATTATTTCTTGTTTGAACATACAGAAGGGTTATTTAACATTCTAAAGGTCCAACTCATGTACAACGAAAGGACTAATTGGCTGATAATAGGCACACATATAGGGAGGATCATGACTGCCCAGTGTGACCTACATCCTAGGGCCACCCAATCCATCTGGATCTGGTGTTAATGCAACTATTGTTATAGGAACTTGTTCTCTAACTGAATTGCAAACTTACTGTCAATATATAACAGTTCTAAATTATTTTTTTTTCTTTTACGTATAAAACATTATAACCATTTGCAAACTATGGATTGTCTAAAGACAGAACAAGGATGGACTCTCACTGCTCACTACTCTGACTGCATCAGCTGTATACCTAACTTGAGCTACTGAGTTCTGTAAACAACAGGTAAAAAAGCAAAGAGCTCCACTTAGTGCTGAAAATGAGAATACAAAATATATAATAACAATAAATTTACATTATTTATAATATCCATGTATATTTTTTATGTTTGACAAAAAAAAACAAAAAAACAATGTATTAAAGCCCAACGCTAGGCTAAGCTACTTGTCCCACAGAGGTCTCCCTTTCCTCCCTTGTAAGTCCGTCAAACGTCTGTTATCACGTCTATAGACCAGTTGCCTCTCGGCCTATGGGTGGCCCCACATTGGAATGTTTTTTAAAGGCAGGGATTTGTAGTAGCGGTGATATTTCAGTGAACAGGGAGTTCCAGCCACTCATAACATTCAGCCCTGCATTGGACTGTTCTCTTGACGCAGGGAATTGTAGTAGCGGTGCTTTTTCAGTTTCAGGTTTGGCCCATGACTTTGTCTAAGTTTCTAATTTTGGCCCACTGTGTATTTGAGTTTGACACCCCTGGCCTAGACAATCGAGAATTAGGAGGGTGGTGCTACACCCTTTTTTTTTTTTTTTTAAAAAGGGTGTTTCACAAAACAACAGAATTTTTACTCTACATAAAAGGGTTGTCTTCCCTTTTATGTAAAGTGAAATGTCCGAGTTTAGGTACGCTTTAAAGAAAAAAGTAACCTTTTAGAGTAAGGAAAAAAAAAAGATTCACGATAAGCACTTTCAGAATTTATCAAAAACAGGGTGAGACACATTCTACAGTTCGGTGCAGCAAGGAGTGACTGGGCACCATTAGGTCTATGGTTTTAAGTTAAGTACAACATGGCATGAGTTGAGATCAAGTAAAGGAGCATCTGGTTTGCTTTGGAAAAAATAATTGTAAGACCTTGGGTCTGATTTATGAAAGCTCTCCAAGGCTGGAGAGAATACACTTTCAAAAGTGAAGCTGGGTGATCCAGAAAACATGGAATGGATTTTTAAAAATCATTAGCTATTTGCTACCAAACGTTTTGAATCCTGGACCACATGCTTTCCAGCATTGCTGAATCACCCAGCTTCACTGATGAAAGTGTATTCTCTCTAGCCTTGGAGAGTTTTCATAAATCAGGGCCTTTGCACAGCCTTTGATGCACATGAAATGTATTTTTATTGGTTTAAATCAGTAACCTGTTGAAAAAGTTCAATTGGAAGAACAACACAAGTGTATGTAAAGTGGAACTAAACCCACAATACCCACCTGTCCCTGTTCCATCTACTTCCTTCTCTTTCTGAATATGATCTTTGGCCATGCCGGGTCACTCCCCCAGCAGAGTTTATTCATTCCCAGCATGCGTAAGGGAAGCCAAACTCAGCAGAATGTGACAGCTGGGCAGTGATTGGGCAGGTAAGAAGAGTTATTGCAGAAAGGATATTGCCTGTACTTTTCTGTAAAACATACCAGCCTGATGATCAGTTTTTCAAAGTGGGACTTTTAAGTTTTCTATTTAAATGTGCCCAGAGTCCTTATTTTATTGGTAGCCCTGTCCATGTATCAGTGTGAGATCTCTGTGTTCTGGCTAGATTTTAATTTAGAAATTCCTGAGCATAGGACATTATACCAACCCAGGCTGACAAGATGGACAACATCAATAGATGCATTGCCCTCCCTCCATCCCAGACCCATGCAGTATTCATGCAGTGGGAGACAACTGGTCAATCACTATGAGTGAGAGTGTCATAAAAGAAGGCAGTGATCACCGGCTGTGGAATTAATTATTGGTCTGGGACATAAAAAAGCCAATTCTGAATGGGTCATTAAAAAAGAAAAAAACATCAATAGATACATATCCAATCAATTCTCTTTAAAGATACAAATTCTGGCTTAGCAAATTGCACGCACGTACCTAATAATTGTGTCTGGGGCTGGAAAAGTCTGATGGCCATTACAAGGAAGTCTCACTCTTCCTGTTTGAGCTTTCTTTAATTCTCTTTAATCTGAGAATTGTAAAAAAAAGGAAGACCTCTAATTTATCTAACTTAAATATATTAAATGCTAGTAGCTCAATAAATACTTTTATAATTAAATATTTATGGTATATGTGACCCCAATCACTAAAGTCATGGTAATGTAATTTCCAAAGTAATTTTCAATATCTTTAAACCTTAAGTTTTCAATAAAATAATTTCTGTTGATTCTTCCATTAAGTTCTTAGTTTAGGCACATGTATAGAGCAATAATATACCCTTGCCACCCTTGCCTTACAATTGTCACCCTGCGTTGTCCCTCTGTCATATGGGATTTTGATGGAGTCTACAATTTTAATGCATATTTTGCAGACATTGTCAACCATTATCACCACCAGAAAATTCTTAGTAAGGCAGGTGAAAAGGAGCTTCGGAATGCAACAAATGAAAGGGTGAAAGCAGTATTTATAGAAAAAAATGTATAATGGTATATATGAATGACCATTTTATTAAAGGCTGCAGAAAGGGTGACAGGCGAACCCTAAGTTTCTTGACTGAAGGTCAGAATTTGAGGCTGTTGGGGTATGCAAGATGGGCGGCCATGCACTAAAGACTTATCTAATAAAGCTGCTTTATTAAAAATGGCTTGTGTAGGTAGAAAATCAAATTATGTAGCTAAAGTGTGGCCAATACAAGGCTATTTGAGGGAATTTAACCCTATTGGTCAAGGAGGATCCAAAATGTCTTCAGGAACCAGAAGATGGAGTAAAGGAAAACCTCCCACTAGGGGCAATGGTTCTGTTTACCGATGTCAAAGGTCCAATATTCTGTAATTTTTGGTAGATTTCCCTTTCGTTTCAGAGGCAGGAAGTGAGGGGAAGCAAATGTTTGTTGCTAGTGTTATTAATCTGACAGAAGTACTAGCACTCTGTTAAGTTTTCAAAATCACGCATAAAGATTTGGCTAAAGTTCCACTTCTAGTGAGCAACTTATTATACAGAATACCACTAGGGGGAGCAAGTGTGAATGTCACAGCTTCCACCAGTGTATGGGCTCTCTATTTGACAGTGATTGGCCCATGGCGGTCACATAGTCAAGTCTGGATCTCTTTGGTGTCTATGTTACAATATTACCTAATAATGTACAGCTACAACTACTACAGCTTTACCGTGGAATTACCATTCCTTCAACCATCCGATACTCTGAGCAGCTGAATTTGTCTCCTGCTCATTTTAAACTGTCCTTTTTTTCCCCTTCCCCAAATTATCTTGGTACCCTGTGAGAAAGTAGACAAGAACAAATGATCAGAACTGCAGAGGTCTCTTTGCTGAAACATTCAATTAAAGAAAACATCCTGTTTTGTAAATGGAGCACACAGCTGGAGCTCTCTTTGACTGTGCAGGGGCGCGCTACTTGTCAATATGGAGGCCCGCCGTCAGACATATTGCTCACTCTAAACGATTTTGCGTTCTGCAGTTTGTAACCAGGCTTTTCCATTTCTGCCATTAAGTTATTTTCCTGATGCACAGTATGTAGGTAATGGCTGCTCAGGTTTCAAGCAAAATGTGTGCTGTTGTGTTTAAAGGCACATAAAATATATATGTACATATATGTACACTCATCGACCCCTTTATTAGGTACACCTATTCATCTGCTTGGTAATGCAAATATCTAATCAGTCCATAGCATGACAGCAACTCAATGCATTTAGCCATGTAGACCTTTTCATGAGGACCTGTTGAAGTTCTAATGGAGCATCAGAACTAGGATGAAAAGTGATTTAGGTGAATTTGAAGATGGCATGGTTGTTGGCACCAGACAGTCCAGTCTGAGTATTTTAGTAACAACTGATCTGTTAAGAATTTTATCAAGAACCACTTATAGGGTTTACAAAGAAAGGTTCGAAAAAAGGGAGAATATCCAATGAATGGCAGTTTTCTGGGTGAAAATGCATTGTTCATGCCAAAGGTCAGAGGACAATGGCCGGACTGGTTCAACCTGAAGAAACTCAGATAACCACTCCCAAAGTCTGTAGAAGAGCATCTCTGAATTCCCAACACATCCAACATAGTTACATAGTAGGTTGGGTTGAAAAAAGACATAAGTCCATCAAGTTCAACCACTATGGAACTAGAGATATCCCAGATATAAAACCAGATAAGACATAGGTGGTCCAGAGGAAGGCAAAAAAACATTGGTACAATAAACCAACCAACCCTGAAACAGATGGGCTACAACAGCGGTCGTACCTCCTATGAACAGGCACATGGAATTACCAAAATTAGACAAGAGAAGATTGCAAAATTGTTGTCTGGTCTGGTGCATTTGAATTACTGCCATCACAGCCTAGCTTTGTATTGTTGATGACCATGCCGATCTATTTATGACCATAGTGTCTCCATCCTCTGATGGCTACTTCCAGCAGGAAAACATGACGTGTCTCAAAGTTCAAATCATCTCAAATTTTTTTTTAACATGACAATGAGTTCACTGGACTCAATTGGCTTCCACAGTCACTAGATCTCCATCCAATAGAGCACCTTTGAGATATGGTGGAGTGGGAGACCCATAGCATGGATGTGTAGCTGGCAAATTTGCAGTATTTGTATGATTCTATAATGTTAATATGGACCAAAATCCAAGAGGAATGTATACAGCATCTAGTTGAATCTATGCTATGTAGAATATGGCAAAAGGACATATATCAGAGGTTAGAACTCGAGTCGCACGACTTGGACTTAAGTCCAACTCGACTCTGGGTTTTCCCCAGCGATTTGCAACTGGACTGTGACTTGCTTTCTCTTCTGACAGCTGAAGGGGGAAGTTAGGAAGGCAGTAAGGTTTTTTTGGCACAGCCTCCCCCCCCTGCAGCTGTCAGAGGAGAAAACTTAGAATGCAAGAAAGGGAGGAAGTCTGTGGGACTTTTGTAACATAACAACACCTTCCTCACCTTATTTTGCATTCTCCTCTGATGGGGGGGGGGGGGGGGTTGCTGTGTAACAGAAGCCTCACTGTCTTCTTCCCTTTCCCATTCAGCTGTCAGAGGAGAAATCTGTGGACTTAGAATGCAATCCTGTGCTCAAGAACAGGATCAGAGGTCTGTTTCTATATAGGGACAAATAGGGATAAATGAAGTGACTTGACTTGGGACTTGACTTGGAAGAATTCTTGGTGACTTGAGACTTGGTGTCAATAACTTGGGACTTGACTTGGACTTGAAGAGTCCAACCTCTGCATATATATATATATATATATATATATAAATATAAACTGTATATTCCTTATTCTGTTTCCATTGCACACTTAGGCTCAATAAAATACCTACCAATCCTTCCAGAAAGCTGGACCATTGTTAAAGTTCACATAGACTTTAACCCTTATTATTATACAGCCTCCCACTTATGTTTAAATACACATTTTGTAACAATATGATGTCTATTTATAATGCATCGTTACATTCATTTCTTAATTAAAAAAACTGGAAAGATTGATTTATTTATTGTGGTAATAAGAGAAGTGAAATGGTAATGCAATGTCAATACTTTCCTAATAAAAAAATGTAATTAACTAAGAGCCCTTGGAGGATGAGATGGTGCAGAATGTAGTCTATAGGTTCATAAAGAAGAACTCATGAATGGCTCCCTTTTGGAACATTTCAAGTTTTTTTTTTATTATATACTAACTTTATTAGCTAACAAAGTCTTGCGGTACAGCACGCTTGATTATCAGCTGAAGACTTAATGCTGCTATAGAGTCTAATCACTCCTAGCTTATTGGCTTCAGCCAATTAGTGGGCAATTGAAGATTGGCTTTGCGGAAAATAAAAAGACAGAGAAAGAGAGAGAGAGAAAAGGGGAAAGCAATTTTAATTCTATGAACTTGATGAAATCGTAAATTGAGAGCTCCAGTCAAAATTCAATGAGCTGTTTTAAAGAAAAACTCCACTTCCATTAAAACTTCATAAAACGTGTAATTGCTAAGCAGGTCATTTCATCTTTCTTAATTCTGTGAAAAAAAATCTTTTCGTTTCAGTCTGGTAAACTGAAAAATTATATTCTGATTGGGGTTGGGTACAACTAGAGCAAAAGTATCGTGCAATTAAGGTTTTTTTTATCTTATCATGAAAATTACAATATCAGCTATGATTTTTTTTGTATATTATTAGGGTAGTTTTAGCCCTGATAAAGTGTGCTTTTTTGTAATCCCCGAAACGTGTTGGCTTTACATAGGAATCTTGCAATTATAAAACTTTTTTTTGGACTTTCTAGTGCTCTGATCTCATCTCTTGATCCTCCTGCCATGAAATCAGCAAATTGTGGAAAGCATCTTTGCTCTCCTCAGAATAACAATGACAATCTGAATGCTAGAAAAGCAATGATTCCACTTTCCTTTGAAGCTGCAATCTTGAATAGAATGAGGGAGGTGTCCCAACTTTTAGTTGCTATTCCATGTGTGAGTGTATCGAGTTCCTAATTTAAGCTCTCCATTATAAAAAAAACCCAGCATATGAAAGCTCTAGGTCAGTGTTTTCCAACCAGGTTTCTGTGGAACCCTAGGTTTCCTCCAAATGTTGCTAGGGGTTCCAAGAGCCATGAGCAGTGTGGACCTCTCAGGTCAGTTTAACTGATATTAATGATATTTTTGGCATCTGTGACATTCTTCCCGTTGACCATCACGCTAATATACTTGAGCTATGAAAAAAGTAATCATAGAAGGGGTACTTTCAAAACACAAAAGTTATTTTTAGGAGTTGCCCCATGGTAAAAAGGTTGTGACCAAAAGAAGTGCCTAACCTACATTTGTTTCATAATTTTTATATTTATACTGTATACAGGTAGTCCCCGGATTAAGGACATACGACATACGGACGACTCCTAGATATGAACGGGGCTTCCCTGCTCTGTGTGCAGGACGGAGGCTTGGAGGGGGGGTTTGCATGACTTGCAGAAAAAATCTTTTGCTAAACACAGCTGAGGTTGTAGTTATCCTAGGGGGGTAAGCTCTTTCTGCAGCCTCTTGTAACTCTTTAATGACCAAGACAAACTGCAGTTGTTTCTTTTTGCATATCAAAGCACAGCTTGCTCCAGAAGTTAATGAATGTCTATGCTCCATAAAGTTTTTTTTTTTGTGCTTTTTTTGTGAATAACTTACAGTAAGGATTTTTTTACAGTAACAGACACCACACTGCCTAATAATATGTTGAGACAAACATCTGTCCTAATTGCAGTTATTAAAATAATGTACCTGTTCTGACTTACATACAAATTCAACTTAAGAACAAGCCTACAGTCCCTATCTCGTATGTAACCCAGGGACTACCTGTATCTCAAATATAGAGCCTGTATACTTATATTTATAAATGTATTATGTTGTTTTAAATACAATTGACGTTTTTATGTATATTACATTTTAATATTTTTTGTATTCTCATTTTCAACCAGCATGTGCAGTTCTAGGCTCCAAAATTTTCAATCTGTGTTCATCTTTCCTGAACAAAAAAAAAACCTGTTTAGTGAGCTCAATAGCTTAAGTTGAAATTTAGCCAAGTAAATGGCTGAGGGACTCATCCCCCCTTCTTTTGACCCTTGAGTACGGACAAGATTTCAAATTTTGCCAAATGGACAGAGCCATCCTTCTTCGGACATCATATGTGGTCACTATCTATTTTCTGGTCTGAGATATCACAAATGATTGAAACAAAACAGCCCATGTTGCAGCCTTTCACCCTTTGAATTGCTACATGTTTAAAATGTTACAGCTTTATTATTGGAGGAGACTGAGGAATTCTATCTTCTGCCTGCAGCAGACAAATGAGCTCATCTTAGCATAGGCAAAGTCACTGAATATAATTCTAAGTATACTGTTTCTGTATATTGTGACATGTCAGGAATTTAGTCTTGCAGAATTATTGAAAGGCCCTCTTTACATTTTTTGTTCAAGGGCCATTACACAGAAGAAATGATTGGTAATAGAATGTCAATGCATTAGGTAGAAAGTAGTTTTTTTCCAGCAGTGTCTCCTATACTTCGATTCCTCCAGCTGTCACCTACTAATATTAAATGACGTTCTGCCTCCATTACAAAAAGATCCTGCAAATGTCTCAGATGTTACAACATTTTCCTATATTTTCTTTTCATTATGAACAGATTCTAAACTTCCCAGAGATGCTGGGTCAATATAATCCGGCGCCATTTAGGAGGAAATCAAAACATCATATACGTTTTATAAAACACGCGCTTGATTCATGATTTCCAATAAAGACAGCTAGGGCAGCCCATGGTGAAGGAAGGCACTGACAGAATGTGCCGATCTTCAGGGGATTTGTCTGATTTAGATGTATTGCTTTTCCTCTGCTGGACCATCAAGTAAGCGTTCAGTAAAGGTTTAAAGGAGATTGATGCATCTATTGGGTGACATTTAAAGTTTTCGCACACTACTCTGGAAGGATTTGCTTTAGATCCTTTACTTTAATAAAGAAATATATTTGAAAAAATAATGTGCCCATGTGTCAAGGCGTAGATTTTCTTAACCCCTCGGCTGAGCAATGGTGGGGTAATTAAAGGACCAACGTACTGGTGTATAGCCAATACTTGTCTGCCGGTAGTGAATGATTGAAATGATCTATCTGGGTGACAAATTTACTGATGTACACGTAGAGTGACATGGGTAATAAACGAACATTGCTACATTTATGAGCGTGTTGGAGTCTCTGTAAAGAATATAGAATAATGGGAAACACTGATTCGGCTATTTCTGGTGTCTGACAGTTAAGGGATGCTGTCAACCAATATCCATGAATTGTATATTTGTATGAAGATTGGAAACCAAACATTCCAACATATATAGAAAGAAAAATATATGGATAGATGATGGACAGATAGATGAAGATTGATAGATAGATGAAGTTGATAGATAGCAGATAGATAGTTAATAGGTATTGTGGGAATTAGCTTGACAAATGGTAGGCAACTAGCAGGACTGGAAGCCATATCAGGGTTTTATTGAAAAAAACACCAACAACAAAATTGTCCCAAGAGGAAGGCTTAACGTCAGCCGGTTAACAATCAAACACACAGGCACTTATCTTCAGCTGTCCCGTGTCTATAACAGTCCATTTACACATGGGCAGAAATGCTAGAGTCACCTTGTTTGTAGAGTCTTGTCTCTCTCCCTCTTTCTGTAGAGTCTTGTCTCTCTCTCTCTTTCTGTGGAACACTGTGGAGCTGCATGCTCTCAAGCCCTCTCCATTAGAGTCTTTTCCTCTTCCTCACACAGAGCCCCCTGTCTGTGTCTCCAGATCTGTCTGTGTCTCCAGCACAATCACTCACACAGACCACCTGTCTGTGTCTCCAGATCTGTCTGTGTCTTCAGCACAGTCACTCACACAGACCACCTGCCTGTGTCTCTAGATCTGTCTGTGCTCCAGCACAGTCACTCACACAGAGTACCTCTCTGTGTCTCCAGCACATCACATCCACTGACTGAGCTCCTGGCTCCATATTATATCACCACCCTCAGTGCTTCCTCATCAATTATCTCCCAGGTGAGAGTCTTCCATCTGCTACTTCCCACAGGATAGGAATCCTGTGCAAATATCTCTACTCTCTAGTACCTTTCCTGCTGGTTGCCTACAGTATTATTAATAGATAGATAGATTTTTTTTAAAAAAGGTGGATAGATGCTTCCTGGATGGATTCTTTCTTACCTGTAGAAAGCATCAGCAATCATTAGCTGTTGGTCATTTGTTGATCCAACAGGACCCAGCAAGGACGTCCAGGGAGCAGAAACTGTACAAAGCTTAAAATGGAACTAAAGTAAAAAAAACAACACACTTACCAATAATCATGCAGATCCCTCTATGGTGCCGGACCTTTCCGCGATCTGGTCCTGCATCCTCCTAGAAGTCTTCTTCATCTGGGCGTGGCCCGCTGCAAAGGGGAAAAAAAGAGCTGATTTCATTGCGCATACGTGAGATGGGCACCTCTTTCCCCATAGTGGAAAAATGCACCTTCTGCACATGCCCAACCTTGGAGCAGGTAAGCCTCCCAGGATGCATGACATAGGTCATGCTTTCCCATTCAAACAAGACATAAAGGGGGGTGCTGCATTTTATTTATTTATTTTTTAAAAGGGGTGTTGTACTTAAAAAAATTATTACATTTTTACTTTACATATAAGAGTTGTCTATCTTTTTATGCAAAGTAAAAAAGTTGAGCTTAGGTCCGCTTTAACACAGCCCAACGCTTGTTCGTGATTGGGTCCTAAGATTGGGCAGCACTGTAAACTACCTTACCCATTCCTAAACATTCTTAAAGTACATTAAGAATTCAATCATTGGACATTTCTGAGGAACTCTAAAGGTCAGATACTTAAGTTCCTGGCTCTATCCACCAGCTGTCTTATTATCAGGGGCTCCATGGATTCATTATTTACTGTATATTATAGAGAAGGGGGCATATGAAGGGGGTCAGGGACTCCTTAAAATCCCAAGGGGACTAGATAGGAGTTATAGTGAACATATCTAAAGCCACCATTCGTGACCTGCCTTGAGATGGATGCAATTGCCAGTAACTGCTGGAACACTGCAACCACATGGCCAGGCTGAACATAGCCTAAGTAGCACTTTAGTGAACTGCCCCTTTAACATTTTCAGCCACAATGTATCTGTCTTTAACAACCAGATTGTTACATTAAAGCCATATTTAGCCATCCAGGGATTCCATCTCTTCTATCACATAAAATCCAAAGATATCGGAGCCTGGGAAGCGTATTTACAAAGCAAATCACAAATTCTCCTCCGTTTTCAGACAGTGCTATGAGTTTTAGCAATTCTTCAAATATGTCAGACATCAAATGAGACGCTTGCCAGTGGGCAATATCCAGAGACGGCGCTGCGCTGCTGAGATCCTAATTTACTCTTTACTGTAAGGATGATATAAATATTTCCTTTATAGAGTTGTGGAAAAGCCTTAAAAGTGATCCGTCTGCTCAAGAATTTGGAGACACGTTTATAAGCTCAGAGAAAAAGGACCTTAAAGTTGGCTAAATAACAAGCATGGCAGGGGAGAATTTAAAAGTGTGTAAAACTCGGTCATTAAAATTGCAGGCAGCGGCACTGGTGTGATGGCATCCGTACCACCATCCGCATCAAAACATTGTGAATGAAAGGTGCTGTAGTGACACCTTAGGTCTGATTTTTTAAAGCTCACCAAGACTGGAGAAGATAGACTATCATAGGAGAACCTGAGTGATCAAGCAAACCTGGAATGGATTTGGAAATCCATAGCAGGTTTGTTGGATCACCCAGCTTCTTCCATGATAGTCTATCTTCTCCAGTCTAGGGGGGCTTTATTAATTCAAACCCATTGTATTTGCAGAATGTCCTCAATCCCTTAGTACAGCTTTAATTAACTTAAAAAATTTAGGTCATCTAGTGGTGAATAAAGGTATTGCAGAGGACAGATTCCAACTGAAGGTGAATATTGCCGTTGATTTCAGTGAGGACCATAAAATAAATAGGATAAATGAACATGGACCTGGATTTCTTTTCTTCTGGTATCTTTTTAAATTTGCACTTTCATTAAAATTCTTGAGGATCCTATTGTGACCACCAGCCAATGGAAGGCTGCCTATTGATTGCTCTATCAACAAAGCAAATCAACTCTCTTCAGCCTTATAATGGGCATTGGTGCTGAGAAATGTGTCGGAGACAGGAGCCCATGGTGACAAGTACAGTCCACATTTTTTATTGAGCATCAAATAAAAGAAAATTACTGAACTGGTGTAACAAAAAGTGAAAACACAAATTGCACCATATATCCATTCTTTCCAAAATTAAACAAAAAAAAGAAAAAAATGGCTGGCGTTTGATATAGGAATATTGATGTAGATGACTGCTAAACTTATCTCTCTTCTACACTGTTCTATCTTCCTATCAGCATGTTTCTTTTGATCACATGAGCACCACAGCACGAATAATTAGCTCCTTGTGCTGTATTTTCCTTTTTGGTTGTAGTTCTCTTGCAACTGCAACTGCAAGAGCCTAATATCAAGTAAAATTTAGGTATTTACCCTTCTTGCAAATAAACCAATAATGATGTATAAATGAACTTACATCCACATTCATTTGCGTCTTTCATATCTGCCTAAAGGTAGACTTTTATTATTTTTTTCATGAATACATAACTGGAATAAACAATTTTGTTTCCATTTGCTTGCAGTTCACATTTAATTCCCCCTAAACACAGACAAACCTGAAGAGTAATGTCTTCATAATAGAAACTCACCTACAAATCAATAAATAAAAGTCATCCGATAATAAAAAAAGGTTCAGCGTTTAGCATTTTATGGCATACCATATAAACTGGCTGTGACAAAAATAGAACTTTAATAACACTTAAAACAATTTTCGGACTAGGTGATCCAATATTCTCCTGAATACCAAAAAGGGCTGATCGAGCTCTTCAGCAATATACTGCAGGCCACGCTCAGATGTGCAATATGGAAAGTTTGTGCTGAGTTATGCTTTTGCAAGCTATATTTAAACCTTTCTAACCCCCCCCATACAAACATTGGATGGAAGCTGTTCAGAGCCCTACACTTTTTGAAGTTATTTCCTCGCCACCTTGGAATGCCGCGTGCTTTGCCTCTGTTTCCCAGAATCCTTCGGCGTTCATTTTGACTAAGCAAACACAAGCATAATGAACAAATTAGCAAGTACGCTGGATATGAATGGAGCTTAATGAAAAGCATGATGAAACATGTAATTATCAAAACTCGAGTCAAAAGATCTTTTTTTTTTTCACGTTTTGATTATCCTCGGTGGCTGAGTCCCTTTTCTGACCCTATATTTAACACCACCTTGGAGCTGCTGCAGAGGACATAATAAGCTGTATTGCTGTCTACATTTTAATTATGTTTGCCTGTATGGCTTATGTTGTGTAACTTCACGTGTCATTTTTGTAGAAACAGAAAAAGATCAGCAAACGACAAGGTAACGCCATCCGTACATTGATGTAGCAGGTGCCACAGTCAATTCTGATTACACTTACGGTACAATGCATTGTACAGTATATCCCTGCTATGTTATTCATGACTTTGTGTGTTTTGTTTTCTTTTATATAACCCTCATTTTTTTATGGTTGCTTTTTCATAACTGTAAATCCACTGTGTTAGTAAAAAAAGAAGTTCAATCAAATAGAAAGTTCAACCAATAAATAAATACATTGGAATGTTGCATATGCAATACTCTAACACTAAATGTGAAAAGGCAAAAAAAAAATCCTTAAAAAGAATGGTCAAATTTTTTAAAAATGGAAGACTTCAAATCAAACAGGAGATTGGCTCACTTGTAACCCTTACATATGATTTAAAAACAACTTTAAAAAGGCATACAAATGTAAACTTTGAGCCAAACATGAAAAAAATACCTATGCCAGCCAAGTTTATAATGATTCTTGGACTTCACGTGCACCTACTGGGACAGATGGGTGCTTAAAGTTCTACAAGAACATTCCTTAGAACTGTACAGTCCATTGAAATGCCTTGAGAACCCAATCCTCTCAAGAGGCAGTGGTGAGGTATGATGACATAACCTGTACTTCCGAAAAATTTAGAGCAAGGTTAGTATTTGTATATCTCGGGAATTGGCTTTTTCTCACTTTTGTAATTTGGGAGGTGGCAATGGGAGGTGTTAGTGCAGAAGACACATTTGAGGGTAGAATTATGAGGGGGTGCTGGGAAGTTTGTGCCTTTGACCAGAAAGAGGAGAGCCAGAGGTATGAAATAACAAATTTATTCAACATATCCCCCCTGAGACTGATGCACTTGGTACAACGTAGTTGCAGCTTTTATAGACCGTTCAAATAAAAGTGCTTTGGATGGGCCACAAACCAGCTCTCAGCAGCATCTTTGACATCAGAAATGTCCTCAAAACGTTGCCCCTTCAGATTTTTCTTCAAATTCGGGAACAGATATTGGTCCAAAGGGTCCAGGTCAGGTGAGTAGGGGGGGATGATGGACCAATTGGAAACCCAGTGTGTTGGTGCGCGCAGGTGCATTGTCCTGCAAAAAAAGGGTCCCCTTGGTTAACTTTCCACGGTGTTTCATCTGAATTGCCTCCTTTAGCTGGTCCAGGAGGTTAGCATAATACTGTCCGGTGATACTAGAGCCCTAAAGGTAGGTAGTCCACCAACAGAATACCGTCTTTGTCCCAGAAAATGAACACCATGACTTTTTTGGCCGATTTCTGGGTTTGGAACTTCTTCGGCCAGAGGGACCCGATGTGGCGCCATTCCTTTGACTGTTCCTTGGTTTCAGGATCATAGATGTGGAGCCAGGATTCATCCTCAGTCACTAACCTAACCAAAAAGTCCTGTGCAGCTTCAAAATGGACCAAAACGGCTTTGAATGCTTCAACTCGTTCCTTCTTTTGACCACTTTTCAAACATTTCGGCACCCACTTCGCTGAAAGCTTGTGCATGTCTAGGATAGTGGTGATAACAAACCCAACACACTCCCGTGAGATGTCAAGTATCTGGGCTATCTTTTTTGCGGATATGCGCCGGTCCTCAATAATCAGCTGATGGACAGCATTGAAGGTTGCCGGGTCAGTTAAGGTTAGGGGGGGCGCCCACTGCGGGGCTCATCTTTAACAGTGAAATGCCCAGTCTTGAAACAAGATATCCAGGTTTTTACAGTGCTGTAGGAAGAACACTTCTCTCCCAGTGTTTGTGACATCTCAGTGTGAATATCCTTTGCTGACTTTCCCTGGAGAAACGAAAACTTCATGACAGCCCGTAACTCCAACGACGTGAAACTTGCTTGTGCCTCTGCCATCACAGCTTCTCACTAAAAGAAAAACAGCTTTAAGAACCGCAAAGACCTGATATTTGCACAGAGACATACTAAGATATTAGGCTGTCTTATGCCCCCACACTATATTTTCTATTCCATCTGAAAGATTGCAAAGCCAGGAACTTCACAGCACCCCCTCGTACTTTAACATGTTAAAAACACAGCATATTTCCTACAAAAAGTGACAATTGGGGAATCCCATGAAATAACTTTCAGGTCTTCAAGGAACCCCTGCTATAATTACTTTATCCACAGATTACAGTATATTAGTGTGGTGCCCAATGGGAAAAAAGTATTTTTTACTGCTAGGTGGGGGAAATAATGTCACCCTTACAGTAAATTGATGTCAGTGGTAACTGACCTGCGAGTCAAAAATTGCTCATTGCTCAAAGACTAACTTCTGGAGGAACCCAGGTTGAGAATCACTGCTTTAGAATGGAAATACTCATCTTTCAATCAGAATATAAGTACAAAACCAGTGGGACAAAATGGTAGCCAGGAAAATAAAATTTTCAAAAGAAGAGCTCAACAATGGCACTTTTATTTATGGCAGATGGGACGCATGCCTTTATTATATTCCTGTGGGCAAGGGTGCACAACACCAACCAGAGGGGAACCATGCCTTGCAATTTTTATGAGATTTAAAAAGCCAGCATGTCTTTTAGAGCCCACCAAAAACTAAAATGCCAATTTTCTGTAAGTGACCTTTGAGTGTAATTACGTACCCAATACTGTTAGTGGATGCTAACAAAGCAATGTGCAATCAGCCTTGTGTGACTCTGCTGTAAATTAGCTTCTCTAAAAAGCCTACACTTTGTTATTTATAGACGGAGTGGGGGTGTTGGGGGGTTAGATGCATTTTATAAATGTTTAAGTCAATTAGTGAAACATAAATATGTTTGAATAAGCGCAGCCTAGTTGTTATTACCGCTTTTGTGGGGTTTGCACTTTGCCATCTGCATTCGTCAAATCATGGAAATTGTATCTGGAGATGGAAACAATAGGTGAGAGTGGGAGCACTTTCCTGGAAATTAAAAAATGAAATGGGAATTCCTCGCAGCTGGAACATTAAATTTGCTGCAGGTTGCCAGTGGCCACCATAAATAAAACTTCTACAAGGAACAAGACATAGATTTTTTTAATTCCATTTGTTAACATGCTTTCTTTCATGAGTAATATATATGAATAATTTGTAAATGCAAAAATGACAGCCCATATGATCCGTCACGACACCTTTTGGTCAAAATAAAATGGGTGATTGCAGCATTGAGATACGATTAATGTGATTTATGCATAATGACCTTGGTTAAACAAAGCCAGGTTTCAATTGACATAATCATATCCAAAATGTGTTCTTTTGTCTGGAAACTCAATTAGCTTATAAATCATCAAAATTGCTATTTTATTCTAAAGCTATGTAAAGACATCTGTGATGATTGTTTCCAGTGACAATAGAATGAACGAGCACTGTGCACACATTGCAATTCAGTTCTATGGAAAAGTGAGAGAGGAGGATGAGTGGGAGTCACCCCTGCAACTTCCACCATAGGAAATGACAGTAGCCATTCACAACAGGTTGTTTAGCGATCAGTAGTGTTGGAAGATAGGATTAATATTGAATATTTGGTAATGACCTTGTAAAGGGAAGTTTAAAAGTCAAAGCTAATCTTGGTGGTTGGGCTGGCCCAGACAGAGGCTTGCATACGAAGTCCTTGTGGCTACCCTGCACTGACTAGCCCTACCCTGGAGATGGGTCCTAGAGAGTCTCAAAGTCAAAGCTAGTCTTGGAGGTTGGGCTTGCCCAACCTGAGCCATGAGTACTGGGTTCTGCTGCCTACTCTGTACTGACTTGCCCTACTCTGGGCTGGCCCAGCAACACTCTTGAGTACTGAGTCCTGCTGCCTACACTGCATTGACTTGCCCTTTTGTATAGAAGGGTTCCTAGAGAGTCCTAAAGTCAAAGCCAGTCTTGGAGGTTGAGCTTGCTCAACCAGAGCCATTGAGATGGGTCTAAGATGGGCCCTAGAGAGTCTTAATGTCAAAGCTAGTCTTGGAGGTTGAGCTTGCCCAACCAGAGCTTTTGAGATGGGTCTAAGATGGGCCCTAGAGAGTCTTAAAGTCAAAACCAGTCTTAAAGGTTAAGCTTGCCCAACCAGAGCCTTGGGTAGCCTGGCGCCTATCCTGTACTGACTTGCTCTACCATGGGGATAAGTTTGAGATAGGTTCTTTAAAGTCCAAAATTCAGACCCCGTTTTAGAGATTGGGCTGGCCCAGCCACAGTCTGGTGCCTACCCTGTAGATTGGTCCTAAATGGTTGACCTCAATGAAAGTGTCTTGTCTTGCGGGGGCCCGATCCAGGATTTATTAGGAAGAAGATCCAGAAGGGTATCAAGGGGGCTCCTCTGCAAGGATGTTTCCCATTGAGGAATGAAAGTATGTACCTGTGGAATCAGATACTTTCTGACACTTGGTATTGGTACTGTGACTGCTCCACATAAAGTCACGTGTCTCTATTATAGACCCAAAAACTTTTTTCTTGAGTTGGAAGGTCATTAAAATGTTCTGTACCCCTGAGGCATACTTAGCCCTTGTAATAATACTTTCTGGAGGTCACATGCTCTAATCTCTCTCTCTCAGACTCCCTAATAAAGCCAAGAAAACTGCAAAAAAGGACAGTGACCTGGTATTTATAGTACAGCAGGGGGTTATTCAGAATATTAGAGGCATAAACCTACGTTACATTTTTATTTCTGTCTTTGTCCCTATGATGGAAATTTGTATTTACAGTATATTCTCATTAGCTAATAGGGCAAGAAATATGGTAAACTCTTCAAACTGTTGCATGTTTCGCCCCTCCTCTCCCTCTGGGATTGCATGGCAGTATCTAGCTCTGAACATTCAAAATCTGATATTTACTAAAGTAGTGAATTAGAAGACTTCTTGGCCATTTCAAAATGTTTAAGCTGCAGTTGGGTTTTAACATTTCAGTTCTCTTTAATTTGATCGGAGTTACCATTGATATTCTATACTTACTGCAACTTTGTCATAATAATATATATTTTATAACAATATTGTGCATTTTTTTTTGTTTGGGTTTGCACTTCATTTCAGAACTCATCCATAATACATCCTCAAGGTCCCAGAGCTTCTGGTTAACCCTCTTTATATAGATTATATTGCACCGATTATTGTGTCTACTTTGACATTTACACATTTTATGTTCAGTACATGAATATAAACAGCACATGAATAATACCATCTTACCGTCATTGACAAATGGCCATGGTATGTAGCTCTTCAATTTATGCGATGATACAAAAATAAGTTTATAAGTAAGTTTTTAATTGACTCACGTAGAAATAAAATAAAAAGCAGTCACGATCGAATTTGAATGTTCACTACTTAGTCATTGTAATTGTAGGATTACTTGTATATGAACTCTGTTGCCACCTATACAAATTAAGAAATGATGCCTGTAGTAGAAGAACAGGGCCATCATCTGGAAGTGGGGGATGGCAAGGGGCTCCAATCAAAAGAACATGACTTTTGCAATGGTGGAACTTTTAAAATAGGGGCAGCCCAGGACGTTTATCTAGTATGGGACCCAGAAATTTCTGATGGGGGCTCTGTTGAAGAGTATTAGGGTTTACTTGTTTTGGTGGCCAGGGCACAGTAGTAACAAGGAAAAAGCCAGTTGATGGAATCAGTGAGGGACAAGACATCCGACTCTTTGGCATGGGCTTTGGAAGCTGCAGATTTTTCCTACAATGTAGATGAGACAGGTAGGTATCACTATGTTCTTTTTTGGGCATTATTTACCTTTTAGACTTTTTAGATGGAGGCAATATTGATTTAAAAACTTATATATCTGCACTGAGTAAAATAAAGAGTCAGAGGTTAAAGGTTCTATGAAAGCAATGAGTGCCTGAGATTACATGCTCAAGTTGTTTTACTAAACAAACTTACACTGTTCACTTAGCAAAACTATCGTTCTGCAATGGAGTTTTCACTTTGGTAAGCGAACGAGGGTAAGCTCTGCTAACTATTCAATAACGTGCAAGCAAAAATCATGTTTTTTTACATTTTGCACCTGATTAGTTATTTTTGCAAATGTAGCTTCCGCCCCATTCTAAAAATTGGATTCATGATATAGTCTGGTTGGCCAGGAGAAAAGAGGGACAGCAAGCCGGCCTCCCAGTACTAGACAGACGTCTTTTAATACCAAACACCAAAGTTCAATATAAAGTTCATTTATGTTCCTGGAAGTATCTGTAGTGTCTCCCTTTAACAAACCAACAACATTCTGTAGGCAAATCTCTGAACTTGTTCTGCTCCCTAAACACGGAAAAGGCTAACATATGGACTGGGATTAAAAGACGATAAAACAGTTTCAGAAAATTAAGCAGATAAAGTTAAATGAAAGAAAAAACAATGTGCAAAATGTTTGAAAAGGGCTTTTGTGTCATCAAGCAGAAAATACAATCTCAGGACAATATTACCAGCCTAATTAAGTTTTTAGGTCCAGGCTTGCAGGAAAGCAATGGTGAAAGCTCCAGAATATTGCTTACCCATCATTGCAGTTTAATCTTCTTGTTTCTCTTGGCTCCTTGTTCGTTCTGGCAGCCAAAATAAAGGGTTCACAAGTAACCAATGTTCAGTTGATTTATAAAAATTATAAAAAAAAAAACGAGAAAAAAATAAGTGGGGTAATGAACTGATGGAAAAACCGGTGGGGCAACATTGAAGTGAACCTGTTGTTTCAGCCTGCATGGTTAAACCATGGGATCAGGTTCAGTCTTGGCCAATATTCAAACCCCATTTTTTCATCCATCTAGTTAAAATGTCAGATTATATACTCTTTCAGTTATAGGTCCAATTTATGAAATAACTAACAGTTGGGTGAGGATCCACCAAAACAAAAGTGGTTACCTTGCTATGTAAAATAAAGTCTATGAAAAGATAGAAGGAAAAAGACTTACAAAGAAAAATTGGGGGCTTCGTAGATGACCCTATTTTACACCATATACACTGCCTAGCCAAAAAGTCTATATTTTATTGCACCATATTAAGCTTTATTTGCAGCACACATTAACCAATGTATCATTTGAATAAGCTATGCAATGCAATATCACAATATTTATTTCTGTCCAGGGTGGCATTCATTTTTTGCCAAATCTTGTAGTGCTGATACAGAATATATATAAAGTCACTTCTTTCCTGAATTCAATACACAAGTACCAAGAGCATGTCTCTCTTATCACGTGGTCCTGTCTGTGATACGCCCTCTGCCTTGTTACTTGTATACTGATAAACAGGCAAGAGATGACCTTATAAAATGTTCCAACTAAAGGCTAATTACAGTTGTGATATCCTGTTTTAGGATTCAAACGTCTGTGTGGGTTGTTAGTTTGTACATAAGGTAACTAAACTACCGGATCAAGATTTTTACTGGGCTGCACATCCACACCCTGTTTGGCAAGTTTCAGTTCTAGGACTGGGTCTCTTTCTCCTATTCTTTAAATCAAGCATCAGAAGTTATAAGGGTCTTCTATTTAACATATGTTATTTTTCCCCTGAAGAAGCAGGTCCTACCTGTGAAACACGTTGGGATTTTTAATATTCACCTGGATATAAGCATCATCTATACTTCACTCCACCATAGTTGACTTTGAAATATCCCTAGATCATACCACTGTCTCCACAGGTACCACAAATCCTAACACTGCCCCACTGGCAGCCAAAAACATAACACTGCCCTCACAGGCGCCCCTGATCAAAACATGGCCTCCACAAGCACTCCCGATCATAACATGTCCCCCCAGGCACCCATATCATTAAACTTCCCCCACAGGCATCCAAGATCATACCACTGCCCCCACTGGCTTCCACAGACACCCAAGATCATAACACTGCCTCTACAGGCACTCTAGATCATAAACCTACCCCCACAGAAACCCAATATCATATCATTACCCCCAGAGGCACTTAAGATCATTAAAATGCCACCACAGGCACCAGAGATCATAACACTGCTTCCACAGGCACCCAAGATTACAAAACTGCCCCCCACAAGCACACAGTATCATAACACTGCTCCCACAGGAACCCCAGATCATAACACTGCCCCACAGTTTTGGGGACTTATTTGGCCAGGGAATGCATATTACCATAAAATGAAAACCCAGCTGTGGTCTTCCCATGGGACAATGCCCGGACGCTGCCAATGCACAGGCTACACAAAAAAAGGAACATGGTGTGAGTCTAACACAGATAACAGTATGGAACTCGCTGAAATAAACAGTTATTAGTTAATTACGGTAACACTGTGAGCAGAGATAATGGTGTTACAAGGGGGAGGACCACTTTACAGGCAATAAAAAACACAGAACACATTTTCATTTAATTCATCCCATAAGCATTGGATGAAGAATGAAATAAGATTACAATGTTGTGTGGAAGGAAACTGAACAGAACACGTCTATGTGGCTGAATTGTTATTTATAAGTACTACAAGGCAACTCTGTCTAGGTGTTACTCCTGACACTAAAGAGAAATGAAAGCACACAGATCTAATTAAAAAGCAGGGTAAAAAATTGTGCTTCTTGAGTTAATAAACACAAGCCGTAAAAGGGATGCCAGCAATTAATGATGGGATGGTACAGTACACCCTGTACTTATAAGCTTGTGGTTGAGGGGTTGAAAAGAAATGCTTGATGGGAGACTGAAGCTTTGCTCTGAAGTTTGATTTTGAAGTTAAGTTGATTTAGGGTTAAGGAGTATTGTTACTTAACACTTGAAATGATAACTTTACTTTTATACAAAGTAGATTTAGTGCCATTTCAGACCTGCAGTGAACCAAAGCTTTTTGCTGCAGGACCAACTATGGGATAATACTCTCCTATTTCAAAGAATGGGAATGGTTAGGAACCATTTATTGTGGCTACTGGAGATGGCAACATGGTCCTGAAAGTTAAAAGTTGCTTTTGGAAGAACTGCGTTGTGGCTGCAATCTGTGGTGTGGTTTACCATTCCTGGTTGCAGAGCAGAAGAATAAATGGCCAACCATGCGGTTTTCAATTGCAGGTATGAAAGGGGTCTTTAATCTTTATCTATTAGCTCACTAGCCAGAATGAAATAGTGGGCCTGATTTATTAAAGCTCTGCAAGGCTGGAGAAGATATACCTTCATCAGTGAACCTGGGTGATACAGCAAACCTGGAATGGATCAGGTCCAGAAATAAAAACATTTGCTAACAAATAGCATATTACTTTCAAGAAATCCAATGCAGGTTTGCTGGATCACCCAGGTTCACTGATGAAAGTGTATCTTCTCCAGTCTTGGAGAACTTTAATACATCAAGCCCAGTGTTTCTACTACAGCCAGGTTCCTTCATATCTTCATATAAGAAAATGCTCTTATCTCAGCCCAAAGGTGAAGACGGCTGTGTGGCTGGCAAGGTGTCAGCTGCCAGTAGCCACACAAAGCCACATTTAATGCCAGTAGCTACGCAGAGTTGAGATGGACTCAGAGGAAGTAGGAAGAATAATGCTGAATATGAGACTGATGACATCTTATGGTAGAAAAAGTGTACTGCATGACAAATCTATAGATTGAAAGGGAATAATGCAGTGAAAAATGCTTTTTGTTTTTGTTGCCTAAACTTTTAGTGGACCTTTTTATCTTTTTATTATTGGCTGGAGCTTTACTTGAAATTGAATCTCTTTGAATTATTTGTCTGGTGTTGAGCCCAGTAATCTAGATGGGATATCTTTAAATCCCTATACATTATAGAGAGTCAGTAATTTGGCTTAAGCATGTGGTTGGCAGATGGCAAGTTATCAGCTCGATAAATAGAAAATCAATGATACAAATGAATGTCTTGGAATTTGCATCCGAAAAAAGAAGTCAGCAACAGCAGCTACTATATTTCTGTCTTGATGACATATCTTTAAAAATGGATCATCTGAACTAAACGGCAAATTTCCATACTGTCTCGCAAATCCAAGTGAAGTAAAATACGTCGTCTTTATTTCTGAGCACTTGGCATGTTTCAATCTTCATAGATATTGGACTTAATGGGAGGAAAAATTCATTTGTTTGGAAGAAAAGTGAAAATCAGCATACATTTTGTAGCACTTAATCTATGGCCAGTACAACAGATTGGATTGGCACTGCTTCCTGCATCTCTAGTGCCTACTTTGCATAAGCGCCTGCTTTCTTGTATCTGTAGAGCAAATTAATACTTGGTAGCACAAATATGCATATGACCTGTGGAACAGAGCCCAAATGCTTCAATATTACACTTTGTATTATTTAGGATCTTTTTCCATAAAATAAGTGTTATTACCTGTTGAATATTATTATACAAAAATGTATCAGAATAAAAAGTCAAAGACTTGTGGAACCATTCATATATAAACTTCTTGTCTTGAAACCTAATTGGTTGAATTTACTGTATTTCCCAAATGCTATGCAATCATTAAGATGAAGAAAATTCAAGAAAAGGTGTTTTATTAAATGATGAAAAAAAGGACTCCTGACTAAACAAAGTCCACTTGTGCTATACAAAGAATAGTATATTCAAAAGCAATAAATTGAACAACAAAATACAGTATTAGACAAGACCAGAACCATATATAGTTAGGTCTATAAATATTTAAACAGATGACTTTTTTTTAAATTTTGGTTCTGTACATTACCACAATTAATTTTAAATGAAACAACTCAGATGCAGTTGAACTGCAGACTTTCAGCATTAATTCAGTGGGTTGAACAAAAAGATTGCATAAAAATGTGAGGAACTAAAGACTTTTTTTACACAATCACTTCATTTCAGGGGCTCAAAAGTAATTGGACAATTGACTCAAAGGGTATTTAATGGGCTGGTGTAGGCAATACCTTCGGTATGTCATTATCAATTAAGCAGATAAAAGGCCAGGACATGATTTGGGGGGGGGGGGGGGGGGGGGGGAGGGGGAGCTTGTATGTGGAAAATTTTGCTGTGAACAGACGGTCAAAAACATGCCTCCAAACAATAAAAATCCTTGCATGTTTTTTGTCAACGCAACGCGTTTTGCCCATTCTCTTCTCTTATATTGATATAGGATTGAGAGAAGCCTGAAGCCACCATAATAAGCCTTCCAGTGTTTTGTAAAAAGTGAGAAAATAGTGAGAAATGAATGTGAACCCTTAAACCCTAGTATCCTTTAGTTGCCAACCCCTTTATGCTCAATATAATATAAATAAACATCAAAGAGAGAAAGGAAACAAGTTTTTATTTGGTATAATAATTGTATTGTATTGTTATTTTACACTATACATACAAATCGGTATAAGTATATATGAATTTCCAGATTAGACAATAGCTTTTCTTTACAGTGATGCCTCGGCTAACAAAGATAATTTGTTCCAGAATCACATTTGTTAGCCGAAACATGATTACTTTTAGGTTTCTAAAGAAAATCATTCAATTTGTTCTGGATGCTGGCCACAATTGAAAGATAAGTTTAAAAAAATAGTAAAAAGCACAATATAAAAGGTCATCACCTCCCCCGGTAACATGTACATTATTTTAAGAAATATAATTAGGACAGATGTTTGTCTCAACATATTATTAGGCAGTGTGGTGTCAGTCACTGTATAAAATCATCACTGTAAGTTAATTACAAGCAAAGCAAAAAAAGACTTTATGGAGCCTAGACATGCATTAACTTCTAGAGCAAGCTGTGTTTAAGTATTCAAACTGCAGAGTTTGTCTTGGTCATTAAAGGGTTACAAAAGGTTGCAGAAAAGCTCAGTCCTTAAAATCCCCCATAACCTTTTGTATTTACCAAAACATTTCTTCTGCAAGTCTTGCAAACTGCCCCCCCCCCACCCCCAAGCCTCCGTCCTGCACACAAGCAGCAGGGAAGCCCCATTCATATGTAAAGAATAAATGCTATAAATCATACCAACATCTCGAATTCACAACCACACGTAGTGTGCACCGTACTGACACTGGTATGAGAAGAGTTTCTCTCTGTGGAACTCTCTCTGTGAAATTTGTTACCAGGGCCATTCGTTAGCCGAGGTATCACTGTATTGTGTTGTATATATATATATATATATATATATATATAGTAGTAATAGACGTTCTATACTAAATATATGTAAAAATAACAATACAATACAATCATTATCCCAAAAAAGAAAACAGATTTCTTTCTCTCTTTCGTGTTTATTTATAATAAATGAGTAAAGGAAAAAAGAGAAAACAAGTATGTCCCAAAGGAGAAAATTATATATATACTTTAGTAGTTGCCAAGCCAACTGAACAGATTTGGATAAAGACAGAAGAGAGAGTGGCTTTTTATGGCAGACTAATAGTTAAAACCTTTAAAATCCTTTATTTTAAACAATATAAGAAAGAGATAAATTATAGCCAGCACTGTGTATACATTTTTAGGAATATTTGACAAGAGTACATCCGCAATGTGTTAATTAATTGCATATATTCTCAGTATCTGAACTTTATTCAATACCTTGATTTCCATCACCTCTGATAATGGTGCATTTGTCGCTGACAAGCGTGCTTAGAATGTAGCAATTATGGGAGGAATAAGAGAACCCACTGCAGTCGTTGCTATTAAATATGATGTTGATTAAATGTTGTCAAGGGAGAAATACGAGATTGTCATCAGCCGGAATCCCAATTGAGCAATTAATCCTCCTCTCTGCAGGAAATGCAGCCAATGGTTATTTGTAACCCAAAGAAGAGTATATATCATTATAGTGACCAGTTCTTAGTTTTGATCATGTGCCATGTCATAACTTTGGAGCTTAAAGGTCAAATCCAGGCAAACATTTAAATATTCAGATGTATACACATATATGTAAGCTGACAAATGATTTCCTTGACTTGCTTTAAACACTTGTCCCATTTGTGCTCTGCAGGGGTCTACGAGGGACTGATGCCTAGATACAGTCAGGTACTTCAACTGCATGCATTAAAAATAATAATAGTAATAATAATAATAATAATGAGAGCTGTAAAAATTCAGAAGCAGCTGTTGCTGCAATACTCATCTTCTTTCTGCCGCTTTCCCCTGCTATGTGATTCAAGACCTCCTCCAGGCTTTACTGCCAGAACCACATTCTTTAAGCCCAGAGCATCCAGGAACATTCATTGGAGTTTCATGGATCCACCCTGAGTTTACAGAAGACTAAGGCAAAAAATTTTGCCCTATAATGGATTTTGAGTGCCAGGGGCCTTTTTGCCACTTTGTTTTCTCCTGACCACTAACAGTAGATATGCTTACGTACAACTGGTGGAGAATTCTTTTCTGGAATATTTTTCTTCCTGGTGACCCACAAAGCTGGGCACTTTGTCCCTGAAGATAACCACCAATATTAAGGGGGGGGGGGGGGGATGACACACTGCTGACCCCTGCACCCTGTACATTATATTATCTAGAATTAGTATTTCACATTCAACTTAAGTTATGTGTTGCTGAAGACAGTGTGCAGCCTTTCAATTCACACTTTCAGCCATGTAATTTGAAGGTGTACACATATGCAGACTTCCTGACATCATGGATGGGATTACTGTGTATACTCAAATATAAGCCAATACGAATATAAGCCGACCTGATTACAAGCCGAGGTATCAAATATTACCTAAGAAACCTAAGAAAACTGATTCGAGTATAAGCCTATAGTGGGAAATGCAGCAGCTATTGGTGAGTTTCAATAATCAAAATAAATGCCAATAAAATTACGGAATGGATTGGCTTATACTCGAGTATCTACGAAATGTCAATACAATAGGGTGGTTAAACAAAAGTGTGTCACATGCCATGATGATTGGAATAAGGTGTTTGTGCTGAGTGAGTATAAATGCTGGGGTATTTTCTTACACTGGTACAACTGAAGATAAACTGCAAAACACCTTAACATTTCAAGTCCAGTTTAATGTGACTACCACTAAGTATAAAATGACATTTATAAATGAGAACCTTTACAGATACATATATTATGCTGTACATTATATACTCTAAGCATTTCCTGACTATTTTCATATTAGTTCTTTAGGTTAGGCTCAGACAAACTGTTAGTTCTCCATCCATATTCTGTTTTATATTTTAAGATTACCAGTTGTTAATTATGTAATATTTTGTGCGTACAAGGACATTGGTTTATATACTGTGCATAAAATATATACTATGTTTTAGCCACATCCCTAATCTAAACCATTTTAAGCACACCTATTTTTACAGCTGTGTGCACCAAAGTTCTTGATTTATCCTACTTTCCTATTATTACATGTTGGGGGTATAAAAAGTAGAGTATAACAAATATATCTAAAACCTAGTCCAAAAATACTTATCGTCTGAAATAAATATATGAAAAACAGTTCTCCAGAATATTTCTTTATGACACTTTAGTAGTAATTCTGTATCCAACTTACTCATGCACTCACCAACTTAAATAGAACAATCAAACAATGCAATGGGCAAGATGCACTTCAATCATAAGGAAGTAATAGCTTCTTCTCCTGGAACACCAGACAATCTTGCTCTATTCGGCTTAATCCTGATTGCTGTACTTAGGTTCCAGTGAGCTGACTTAACAATCGCTGTTACCTCCAATGGATAAAAAAGACTGATGTTTCCCTCCAAAAAATGGGAATACCCAATGATAGTGTGGTGTAGAAAACATCCAGATTAAAAGCCGTAAAATGCTCATGACATCATTACATTTAACTCCCACCTACACATTTCACCAAAACTGATGTCATCCGAGTGGAGCTGACATCCAAAAGAAGTTCTTCAACAGTCACCAAGGCTAACAAGGATAATTTGTTCCTGAATTACACTCGTTAGCTGAAATCTTCGTTAGCCAAAACAAAAGTAAAATACAGTGCAATACAGCTCACTGCGGCTGCGGTTTGCTATCCCACATCCACAAATGCATTCATTAGCCGAGTCCATCTTTGTTAGCCGAGGCCAAAACAAAGCATAAAAAAATCCTTCTTTGGCAAGGTCACTCGTAAACCAAGGAATCACTGTATGGATAATATTAGTCCATATAGTCCCAATTAGAGGGATTGGGTAAGAAGTGCAGGAAGTGTTTTGACTAAACTTCTCTTGGAACACCGGACAATGTTGCTCCATTCAGTTTAATCTAGATTGCTGTTTTTATGTTCCAGTGAGCCATTTAAACAATCGTTGTTACCTCCATGAATAAAAAAGACTGATGTGTCCCTCCAAAAATGGTAATAACCATAACCATACCATCAGAAAACAAAAGCGTTTTCCGAAAATATCTAGATTAAAAATTGTAATCTGTTTGTGACATCGGCGCGACATCCCATATAGTCGTATATAGAGGGAGGGGTCAGATATAAAGTGTGGGAAGTTTTTGGCTAAAATTCATTTTAAGCTTTTTTAATATATATATTTCTAATCCTTTATTTTCTGACAATTCCATTATTTGTGTGCATTAAAAATATTCTGTTATTAGATCCTAACAAAACAATCTCAAATCACTATTTTCCTAAAGCGAAACACCAGGTCAAATTTAATTTTTTTTAAAAGAGGATTAACAAGCTCTTGAAATTCCTGCGTTAATTAAAGTGGTTTTTTGCATTAACAATGGCACATCTTTAATTTCTTCCTCATTTATGTTATTAGGTATCAGTTAAGCATGCTTTGTTTTTAATTAGCTAGCATTTCAATTCTATTTATTGACATATAGCATGTCTGATTTTCATTGCAGATATAACAGGCGTACTTTTTTTACTCTGGTTTGGAACTGAACATTTTTTTCTAATGTGTCTTATATTTAGACATAGGAAGGAAATAATAAGGACAGATTTGGTTGGGGGTGACTTACTATGAAGGCGATTGGATTGCAGCACATTTTAGCATCTCCATGACCTCGTTCTGTTCTTATTTTAATCCAGTACTGCTCCAAACAACCCAGCTACTCTCCTTTCCTCTATAAATTTAAGTCATCCTACCTAGTGGCAGCACCTACAGGGGTAGCAATGGTTTATTTCCATTTATGTAACTTGACCCTATCACATTGTTTGCCATCGTGTCAATGTCACAAGATTGTCCTAAATGTTTCATATGACTCTGATCCCAGTCTGTACATCACTGCCTTTTCAAATTCAAAACAGAGCCCTTTAGATTCGTGTTGATCTCTAGCAGCAATTGCCCTTTGCAGTTCCACTTGGAATATGGTTTTTATGTCGATTAACATAGTCTTGACCTTTCCGCATCAAAGGGCTTCAGGCTGGCTACACCTTATGAATTCAATTCACATGACAGCAATGGTGCTCAGGGCTAATGTTCAAGCTTTATAGAAAACACTAACAGGCAGTCGCCACCAACATTCTTTTCTGATGCAGAACTAGCAGAGAATGTAGGTGCTCAGTCTATAAAGAAATTTAAAGAACACTCATGGCTTCCTAAATATGGATACATAATAGTACTTAGTAGTAATTCTCTGCAATATATAAAAGATTTTGCTTTTTTCAAGAAGTGGGAAGCAGAAATGGAAACTATTCCCACAAAGGAATAGTGTTGGTGTTCGAATTCGGGTTGTCCTTATATTCGACCCGAATATGGCTGTTCGAATTTGGATAGACCGGACCCGAAAAAAACGAGATTCGACGAGCAAAAAAAAAAATGTGTTAAAAATGTTTGACTGTTTGTGTTTAACTTTTTTTGTTTTCTTTTGTTTTTACAGGTTATCCTACAATGACATGATATCTCTTGTAACACACTTTCCAGCCCAAAAATACTATGATACATTTGTTACATTTTTCTTTTATCCACTGTGAGAAAAATGTAACAAATGTATCATATTACTGTGCGTGTTACAG
The DNA here is from genome assembly GCF_032062135.1 of Pyxicephalus adspersus. Lineage (NCBI taxonomy): Eukaryota > Metazoa > Chordata > Amphibia > Anura > Pyxicephalidae > Pyxicephalus > Pyxicephalus adspersus. The sequence continues at coordinate 47,990,916 of NC_092868.1, forward strand.
AGTAAGAGGTACTTGTGGGGCATCTTCTCAATAATTGCAGCCGAGTCTGCAATCATTGAGAAGAGTGTGCGATCCCCAGGGCACTACAGGTTTACCCATAATAATCTATCCTATCCAAACATGGAAAGTTTTATTTATTAGTGCATATATGTATAGTAAAATTTAATTAACCTGTAGTGATCCTGGGATCATAGTGGAACTGCAGAGTTCATCCTCAGTTCACTCTTAATAATCGCCCTTAATAGTCCCTAAAAATAACCCGAATTTTCCCAGCATTTACTTCAATTGTGTTCGAATTCGGCATTTGATCACCCGAACAATTTCTCACTATTCGATCGAATAGCTGTCCAATCGTATAGTGAGATATTCGCCAACACTACCCATTACACCCTTAGAATCCATTGAATTCACTTTTCCCATTTACTTCAATATATTTAGCCATAAATATGGTTTGAAACATTAGTCTGACTTTTTGCACAGAATGTGATTTTAATAGAAGGGATTCCAACAATCTGCAGAATAAATAATTTGCTAATTGTTACATAAAGTAAAATGGGTACTTCACCAAGTATAGATATTCATGTCCTCATATCCTTTTGGGTTTGAGGCTGATCATGCCATCCTTGCCCATCTCCTTATCTTTGGACCCCATGTTTAGCTTCTTCCTTTTTTTTTTCTTCTACTCTCCAGACCTTTTACCTACAACTTCTGTTTCACCTACAAGCAAACATCACAAGACTCATATCATTACTAGTATATCAACACAGCATAGACCTATACTGGTTAAAATATTGTTTTTATTATTTCCTTACTTATTTTTATTTTATGCAGTTGTACTGTACATGAAGCAAAGCTGTCCTTCTGGCCAATGATTAGTCAACCACAACATTATCTAGAATTCATAATGGTCCCAATCAATTTGTAATACTGATCTCTTTGCCTGAAATTAAATTAAACCTTGATTGTCTGAAAGTGAAACCTGTCATGCAAATCAATCTGCTAACTAGTGAATTATTAAAGAACTCCTGCAGACTTGGTTCGCCATTGGAGGTCATACACATTTATTGGAAAACTATCTTTACATTTTTGAAGAATATTATTGGAAAATTTTACCATCATCTATGGTGTGTCTGACCCATTGGATATCTCTATAATTTATCTATTGGCTTGCTCAATATTTATATTATCTTGTACTTATACAATGCATGCATATAATGACATATTACTCCACAAAGTCCACAATGTAATGTCCCTACAATAGTGATATGCCATTAACACATTTTTGGGGATTTTTTGAAATGCACTCATTACTGCTGGTCAGCTAGTGCTCTCCCTACCTCTTGTCATTAGGCCACTACAATACCACAGGACTAACCTGCAGATTGTTGTTGTATGGAGGGTCAAGACACACATCCCAAATGTTGTAGCCTGAAACAGTCAGAATTTATTATAGTGACAGCCAAGTATCGCCAAGTACGGCGATGGGAAATAGATAGAAGCGGACACAAGCAGACAACAGACATGAATGGCTAGGCAGCTCCAGGTAAGGAGACATTGGGGACGTGGGGGTGCAACAGAATATGAGAGCCAGGCAAGACTCAGAGTCTCTTTAAATTATGTGGTCTACAGAGATCACTTAAGTCACCTTACCCTCAGCTAGTGTTCAGCTTTGAACTAGAAAACAAGTCAATTTCAAATTAAAAAACTGTTATTTAGATTTTTCCTAACTCCCTTCATTCTTTTAAAACATGTCTTTAGGACAGAACATAAGAAGAAAATCTCTCTTTAAAAAAAAACAAACAGCAATTAAAAATCTGACAATGGTACTAATCCTGCTCTGTTTTCCAGAAAAAAAGGGATAGTCTATTGGTGTCTGCATCTATGTTTGATAGTTTTACTCTCACTTCCTGTCCTAAGAACATAAAAGAAAGTGAATGGAATCCTCACTAATGGAGATTTGGACCCTTTTCAACTCATGAGTCACATTACCTTGAGAATTTCTTGACCCCGATTGTTAAAAAACATTTATAAAGTAAAGTAAGAGCACTCCAAAAGCTGATTTTCCTTTGAAATGTGCATTGAGAATAAAGATAAGTGCATAGTACGCATGCTTTTAAATCCATTTGCTGAAAAGTGAAATTACATGTACACATTCAAAAAGTTTGAAGACAAGGAATACCAAATTGCTGCTTTCAGTTTTTTTCAAAGAACCTCTTATCACTTTATGAATGCTTTATGTTGAATAATCCAACGTGAGCAAGTCAGAGGCTTAAATTGTTTGCAATGTCAGGGTGAACTTATTGGAAATAAAGTTGACCTAGTTGGACCTTACATAATTTGTAATTGACCAGTGCGTGCACAACTAGCAGAGACTAATTACCAGTGTTTTCACCCATGATTACCACACCTAAAATGTTCCTATAAAAATGAGTGAATCTTAGGTGAAATATTTATAAATAGATCAATATAAAACTGACTGTATATTGTAAGAATTAGTCTCTAACATAAAGCTTCCAAAGTGCTCAGTCGTGAAGGTTCCTTTTTCAGGCTTGCTGTCAACCTTTTTGCCCAAGACACAGAAATAAGATAAAGAATGATCCTCACAGGGGGTTGGTTCTTTGTAACACATATCAAACAATTTCTGGCCCCTTGGCTATTTTTCTTCTGTTCAGCTCTCAGCATGTTTCAGCAGGAACTCCTTATTTCAGCAGTCCCAGTGTCAGACTTCAGTCTGATTCTAATATCTGTCTATCTGGAAATATGTTGGAGGACAGAAAGTGATAGGAAATCTTCCAAATGGAATTTAAACATTTCAAAAGCTTTTAGGCTTTGATTAGTGTCATGCTAGGGGAGACAGAGCCTCTAGAGGACGCTATGGCTTGCACAAAAATAGTGTGAGCCCCTAGAAAGGCCAAGGCACAGAGTCTATCGGTAACCAGGTCTTCTCCAGAGCCTCCAGTGGTGAGGATGTTGTGCTGCTGGTTACTGCCAGTCCTTGGGCACACCGGGGTGGGCAGGATGATATGCAATACAAAATCATTAGGCAATAGAATTGTCAAGGAAGGCCAGGGTCAAGGCAGGAAGCAAGAACAAAAGGGCAGGTCACAAGCCACGGGTCAAATACCAGGGATCCAGGAAATAGAAACCAGTAACACAGGGGCCCCTGCGGACTCAGGAGGCACAGGTGACATGGGATACTGACAGACAGAGAGGAACACTGGAACAGTACAAGGGAACAGGCTGGGAAACAACAGACTGGGCAACAAGGGGTTAACACGGGAAAGCACTGAATTAACCAACAGGTGTAGAGGAAATGCTCAACAGACCTAAGGGGCTCGGCACCAGTGGAGACACATTGCACAAATGCTGAGTGCTGTGTCTGAGCTAGCTTAATAGCCAGGGTAATTAAGAGGCTATTTCCTGATTTGCCAGGGGGGGGGGGGGGGGCAGGGCTCAGAATTGCAGGCATGTGCAGGAGAGAGGTGCCTGCGCTTTAGAAAGGAAGAGGTAAGTGTGACAGTGATCAATGGGAAAGAGTTCAGCTTGAGGACCCCGGAAGACCTACCCCAGAGTTCAGCTTGAAAACTGTTGAAGGCTCCCCCCAGAGTTCAGCTTGAAGACCCTTGAAGACTTTACCCAGTGTTCAGCCTGAAGACCCTTAAAGACTTTCCCTAGTATTCAGCTTGAAGACCTTCCCCAGAGTTCTGCTTGAAGACCGTGGAAGACCTTCCCCAAAGTTCAGCTTCAAGACCCCTGAAGACCTTCCCCAGAGTTCAGCTTGTAAACATTCCCCAGAATTCAGCTTGAAAACCCTTAAAAACCTTCACTAGAGCTTGAAAAACCTTTGTCAGAAATCAGCTTAAAAACCCTTGAAGCCTTTCTCCAGATATCAGCTTGAAGACCTTCCCAAAAGTTCAGCTTGAAAACTTCTGAGAAAATTATGGAACAGATGTCCCCATTAGAATAGTTCTCTGCACCTTCTGATTCTAAACCAATTTAAGCCTATTATACTTGGGCCTTGATTTTTCTTCCAATGTCTTTTGCAATTTATTTTCTGAATATTGAAAGTCAGCCCCTTGTTCACTGAATTTAGCATCTGCCAGTTGACGGATATGGAAGCACCTATCTTGGTTTGTTATGTAGCAAAACCCATATCCACAAATGAGGGTTACTGGAGAACACCTAATGCCCATCATACTGGTCCTTTGGATGAGTTAATGCCCACGCCATGCCACAGAGTTCTTTCCACATATTTAAATTTTACAGCACGACTGCAATGACAAAAGAAAAAAAACATCATATACATGAAATAGTAAATATTTAAAATATAAACAGTGCCAGGAATAACTATCTGAATAGGGCTTTTTTTCTGTCCTTTTACCTGTGGAAACAGCTGAGCCATGTTTATTATAGGAATTTTCAAGGCTTGCAGAAAATGATGCAGACATGGCTCTTGCTGTGAACAGAAGACACAGCTTGGGAGTTTCCATCATCAAGCTGTCGAGATAAAAAGAAGCAAGATGAGCATGATGAGATTTAGAATAATAACTGCTTTATTAGTAAATATCAATAAAGATTTAAAACATTGAATATATATATAATTTACAATATATCTGTCCTAAACCATAATTGACTTTGACATTTAGTTTAATGTGCTAACAATACAGAGGTATGATGATTATTAAAGCAGAAGTAAACCCAAAACAAAAATATTCACATTTACCTTCAATCCCACAGATCAGTCTATCCGCCAGGAGGTTTCTTCCATCATTCTCATGACGTCCTGGTAACCGTCTTTCGGCACAGAGGGAGCGTCAGGCGCCGACATCTTCTCCTCTCTTTTTCTATGTTCTTCTTCCTATGTCACCCGATCTCAGACTATGCAGGTGTGGGATCGGGTGACGTAGATTGGGAAAAAAAACTTGCCGATCTCACTGCGCATGCGTGAGATCGGCAATTTTCTTCCCCTATTGATGAAAAGGCTCCTTCTGTGCATGCCCGAGAGCAGTCAAGAGCCTACCAGGCTCTGCGTTCTCATTCATTTGAGAATTGAGGGGGGGCGGTGCTGCATCCTTTTTTTTAAAAAGAAAAAATTCTAGGTATGCTGTAATATTATTTTTTAACAAAAATCTGGTAAATTTTTTTCAGATGTTCTCTCAGTAATAGCCAAACTTTAGGCAAATACTAAACATGCATACACAGATACAGTAAATATAAAGGAGCTGTGTTATTATAGATCTGTTTATCTAATCTGGAAATGTACAGAATCCTACCAATCTGCACAGCCATGCGGAAGACACCACTTTCAACGTTATGAATATAAACTGTAGAAGAGATACAACAGTGTCCTCTTCATATGCCCAGTTTGCTGACTAGTTATTATGAAACAGTTAAAAAGAGATCAATTTTGAATGTAGAAGCTGGTGAGGGAGTATGTGAGATGGCATAATTGGTGGGAGGAACCACTGGATGCTGCAAGGGAATGGGGGAGTTAACATTGTTGGTGGGGGGAACCACTGGGTATTGAGAGGGGAGTAGGTGAGGTGGCAACATTGGTGGCAAGAACCACTGGGTGTTGCATGAGAGTAGGTGAGGTGGCAGCATTGGTGGGAGCAACTACTAGATGTTGCAAGGGAAGTGAGTGGTAGCTTTAGTGGGAGGAACCACTGGGTGTTGTGAAGGGAGAGGGTGAGGTGGCAACGTTGGTGTGAGGTACCATTGGATGTTGTGAGGGGGTAGATGAGGTGACAGCTTTAGTAAGATGAAGCTGGATGTTGTGTGGTGGTAGCATTGGTGGCAAGAACCACTGGGTATTGCGAGGGAGTAGGAGAGGAGGCAGCTTTGGTGGGTGAAACTACAAGATGTTACAAGGGGAGTGGGTGAGGTGGCAGCTTTGGTGGGAGGAACCACTGGGTATTGCGAGGGAGTAGGAGAGGTGGCAGCTTTGGTGGGAGAAACTACAAGATGATACAAGGGGAGTGGGTGAGGTGGCAGCTTTGGTGGGAGGAACCACTGGGTGTTGTGAGGGGTTAAGGTGAGGTGACAGCATTGGTGGGAGGAATCACTGGAGGCTGCAAGTTAAGTAGGCAAGGTGACAGCATTTTGACACATGGTCAACTTAAAACAAAGTATAGGTGGGTTTCTTTAACATGGAAAACATTTCACCATTTACAGACAAATGCAAAAAGAATATTTACAAATCTGAATATGATTAAAAAAGAATAAAAGCATTGACCAGCAAAATAAGACTGTCAGAAATAACTTTCAGTTCAATTTTTTAAAAACCAAAATTGTGCACTTGCAAGGTAAACTGCAGCTATGACTGATTGCATTGTCCAATGGGAATAAGTCCATTGCAGGTCTACAGAAAACAGACATTTGCCTGTCTCTAAGCAAGGGTTCTGCATGAAGCCAGACTCATTTCAGATATCGAAATGAGCTTATGCATTAATGAATCTGCTCCAACATACACGCACTGTTCACCAGATTTATGTGAAACCATATATCTGTCGAACATGCCCGGCTTTAATAACCTACATTACCTTTTTCTCTTCACCCTTCATCGCTTTTCTATGATTAGCAATTCAGCAAGCTTGTTCTTCTCTGAGATTGTGGCAAATCATTAAATAATTTGTTAATGCTTTAAATTCAGGTTACTAAATTGGCGATGATAAGTATTAGAAAAATGAAACATACATGTACAAGTGGGGGCCCGAAGTAAGCAGGGCTCGGCGTTCATTTGCATGCGGCAAATTAAAAATCAACATATTCAATCTTTATAAGGCTTACATGTTTAATTATATCGTCAGTCCTTCGGGGAGAGGAATTTAGAACAGCAATTGTCAATTTGTCCTCTGGAGCCAAGGGCAAGCTTAGCATGACAAGGGGACTACCGAGAGTTTTACTTCTCTAATTTCTTTTTGTTTGAGATGATATTATTAAGATGAATGCATGGCTTGGGTAATAATTCTGTTGTTCTAAGGTGCTATTGTTGTGAATCTTTTTTTTTTTTTTTTTCCAACTGACTTTTCGGGACAAGATAATCCAAAGACTAATGGTGACAGAGATTGAGAATGGCTTATGCGCTCAACGCATAAAACGTAGTGTGAGAAAATGGACATCTTCTTGGTTCATTTGAATCCAGTTGGACCGTCGCCCAGACAAACTCAGCTAAATAAACAAGAACACTATTACTTTTATGGCGGGCTCACACTTCCTAGAATTTATAATTGATACAAAAAAATGGTGACGCCTTTGTGTCTGTTCAGCGTCCTTCCCAAGGGCACAACATCTCAAAAAAAAGAACTTGAATAAAGTCTTTGGAGATTGCGAAAGGCTTGACATTTCTATAGATGGTGGAAAAATGCAAGAGTTTGCTAAAAAAAAAAGTCTCTTTGCTAGAAAGCTGTAGTACAAATTCCACAAGCACAGACATATTTTTGGACCTTCACCTAATACAAAACCTTATTTGATTTGTCATAATTTTTCATTCTGCCTATATTTCTAAAGTTTTTGTAAAGATTTGTAGAGTTTTTCTTCTAAAAAAAACTTCAGGATAAGCCACCTAGGGAATATTTTGTGCTCATCCAATTTGTGAAAACTGATGCACAAGAATATTACAGATAAACTCTGAGCATCGCATTTATAATATTCTTAAACATGTTAATATCTTCATACCTCTGCAGTGCATTATTTTAACATCAGAAATGTTACATTTTATTAAAAAAAACTGAATTTTTAACTTTTTGGATTCTGTTGTACTTCCTCTCCCACCCCGCAAAACAATGTTGCAGCTGTAATTAATGCCAGATGTGAAACTCTGAGTAAAAATCTACTTTACCTTTAGTACTCTGCCTTGATACAGTTGCATCATACTTTATTTGTTGAGTACTAACAAACTGAAAAAAATGCATTTCCAGCCAATCAGGAAATGGAGAAATGATGCAATTGTATTCAAGGAGAGTAAATATACCCAGGCACACTTTAGCATGTCCAAGGATTAATAGGGAGTTGTAAAATGAGAAGTAGTGGAAGTTAAGATAGTAAAAGGAATACAAAGCGTCTCTTTAAACAAACCTGAGAGTATTAAAAAAGTGCTATATAGACAGTACAAAGCAGGCATTAACAATACTTACAATAATCACACTTAATTTGCCAATTTGTTCATTGTTTGTCATATGGGATCTGCTTCACCCTTCCTGTTCCTATTGGCCATGTAGTCTTCACATCATTGTGATGGATACCATTGTAATGGATCACAGGAAATTAAATTCTCCATTTTTAAACTGCCAGGATGCATTAAACCTGACTTGTTTTATATGCCTAGGTTTTGGGGAATACAGGTATTTGGAGCAGATAGTCATAGATATGTAAAGACACCACTTTCTATCTGCACTGTACCGCCAGAGCCTGCTCAGTGCTGTTTCTATACTGGCAGGAATACTTTATTGCTTACTTATAGGGTATTTTCCTGTGCGAAGATCTGCAGTCATAGATTCTTCTCTCCTTCTATCATTGTGGCACAACTATAAAATATAATAACTCTTTATCAGGACCATTACATTTTATTGGACAGAGTCCTGTTCAGCAAGTAGTGTTAGAAACAGAGGAATGAAGATTCTACACTTGTCTATAAGAAGTTATGGAACACATGACTTCAGTTAAATGTACATTGTTATTTTTCTTGGAAATTGTTTTATTACTACTACTTCCCAGGAAAGACTTGAGAATTCTGGTTAACTGGCATCCAACAAAGCAAGGTCATCCGAGCAAAGTGAATAACACCCCGGGAGTATAAAGAAGATAAATACGCATGTTGCTAGCGTAGTATGGCTCACATATAATTCAGGTGACAAGCAACATATAGATTTTTTCCCATATTTCAAATTTTGGACCTCACATTGAAAAAAAAAAGGGCATCATAGTTTATGATGTATGATGAATGACAGTTATGAAGGATCAAAGATGGTGACCTAATGTAGCAAAATGGGTAAAGATTACCTCTGAAGTGGAAAATCAGAAAAATGTGAATGTTAGGTAAAGAAAATGATATTTTAGAGAGACTTTTCCAATTTTAGGTACTCTTTTAAATTATACACAACCATACAAAGATCCAAAAGTGGACTTTAAGGGGACTTTAGTGCTAGATATAATGCTTCTGACTACATATTGATAACTAGCACAGTCTATGTTAAGAAAGTAAGGGGGTATGAGATGAGATATGAGATATTACGATAAATGGTTACATGTGAGAAGGAATGTTAATTCAATAATTTGCTGTATTGAAATAGAAACAATATTGAAACATACAATTTATGCATTTGTATTATGTTTAGATCCCAAACAAGCTCCTGAGGAAGCAGCTTTTGTCTGTGAAACGCGTCGAGCACAATTTGAGATCTGTATAGGAGCTTTTAAACTGTCTGTATTTTAACAATAATATAATAAATGTTATGTTTTAAACTTTATATGGTTGATGATATCTGCATTTTAAGTCCCTTTTTGGATATTTGTATGGTTGTGTATATGTATATGGGATGTGGCAGGTTTTCTTAATAACCATATTCATGTGGTGGGCATTCAATATTTTGTTTTTTGCTTTCTTTTAAATTATACCAATGATTACAGTAGCTCTCTCTGCAATATTCACCTCTTAAACAATGCCTTCTGCAGACTAATTTCTCTATGACCTAATGGTCTAAATCATGTTTAGTGTTTTTTCATAAATATGCAGAATGTCATGTCAAGGCTGGTGGAGCTAGGTGATCCAGCAAACTTGGAATGATTTTCGTAAATATAGTAGTAGTAAATTTTAAGTAGTAGTAGTAAATATTTTAACCCCCCTAGCAGTAATCCTGAGTGTGATTCAAGGTGGATTTTACTTGCAAAAAGCGGTAATCCTGAGTCACACTCGGGGTCGCTTTTAACTAAAAAAAAAAAACACTTACCTTGTTCTGTCGCTGTCCCCCGGTGTCCTGCTGGTCCCACCTCTACCCCAATATACTCTAACTCAACCTTTCCTGACCTTTTTACCATGGGGGGACCCCCGGAAATAACTTTCAGGTCTTAGGAAATGCCTACTATGATTATCCTATCCAGACCTTACAGTACCGTACGTAACCTTAGAAGATTGCCTCTTACACTGCTGACCAGTGAGAAGAATGTCATCCTTACAGATAGTCAAAAAGATCATTGGTGCCACTTAACCTGAGAGGCACAAATTGCTCATTGCTCGAGGGACTCTTTGGAATCTCTGAAGAAGCCCGGTTGAGAAACACTGGTGTAGATATACTCACCTAAATCGGCCTTCCTGGCACTGCTTATCAATAGTGCATGTGCAGATTTCTTATAAATAGTTCTCTTGTGATCCTCCATTGAATACTTGGAGGATCCCTACTTGGAAATCCAATACCAGGTATCCACACCTTTCAGACAAATAAGACTTGGGCAGCATATAACCTTTAGCTTCAGGTGATAAAAAATTGGCTTTAGATTTTTTTTATTATGGCAGCAGTTATTTACAGGTGGGAAGTGAGGCGGATGGTTAGTATTATCCCAGAGATTTGCTTCAGCAGTACAGCCAAGGCACTTGTTTGCTTTTTAAACCCAGGTAAGTAGGGATTCACTCCATGTAAGTATTGTATTTACCCAGAATTCCTTTGGGAAAGCTTATTTGTAGTTATTATTATATTTTTTTCCTAATGTGAAATGAAATGCCAGTGTAAAGCATATGAATGAGTCTGTCAGTCTGTTTGTAAACATTAACAAAGCATATTTGGATTTTTGATGACTCATATATTTACCAGCGTTACTTCGTCTAACTTCCCAGTAACCGTCTGACATTTCCAAAATCAATGTTTGTCATTTCCCCAGCACACATATTTGTTCTTGTTAACAGCTGTCTGACTTAAAGAGAATAGAAAACCCAATTTCACCTGAGAATGAAGTCATATTGTTAATGAAGAAAATTAAATCTACCAAAGTTAAAGGAGATAGGAAGCCTTGGTGATAATCCAGTTTACAATAATATTGTTAATAAATGAATCCCAATTAGAATCTCACTAACAGGGAATCCAATACTATCATTCTTTTACAGATGAGATTCCTGTAGCAGATTGCAGGCAATAAACCCTAACTTCAGGTAATTATTGTATTTTTTTATGGTATAGAATTAAAAAAGAAAAATATGCAAAGGTCATGCCAAAGTCTACCATACCGAATAATGCAAATCACAGTATGTGGGTGATAAAAGAGGAGAACCCAAAAGAGGAAAAGAAATAGAAGATAAAAGAGTGAAGAAGAAGGGAAAAAAAATAAAAGGTAAAAGGCTAATCTAAACTCAATATTAACTAGTCCTGTGGTCACCACAAGGTGAGATTTGACAACAGTTTTACTAGCATTTAATTAAACCATAAACAATTGTCATATTTTTGCTTATCCCTATTGCCACCAAGACATACACTGCCTGGCCAAAAAAGGCCTGAGATCTGTGGGGCAGTGGGCAGTGATCTGGGGTGCCAGTGAAGGCAGTGCTATAATCTGGGGTGCCTGCAGGGGCAGTGGTATGATCTGGGGTGCCTTTGGGAGAAATTTTATGATCTGTGGTACCTGTAGGGGCAGTGTTATGATCTGTGGTGGCAGTGTTATATTCTGGGGTTCCTTCAGTTGGTCAGGTGTAGGTTCGACAATGTTAAGTGCCCAAAAACTGAGATCAGCAGATTCCCTAAATATACTGAATGATCAGATGTTTTCTATCAATGGAACATGGAATGACAATGCAAGGGCACTTTGGGCTAAAAAGAAAGCATGAGACATCATTTTCCTACATGGATTGGCCACCACAGGGTTCAGACCTTAACCCCATTGAAATTCTTTGGATGTGCTTGAGAAGACTTTACGAAGAGGTCCAATGTTCCCATCATCAATACAAAATCTTGGAGAAAAAATTATGCAACCCTAGATAAAAATAAATGTTACAACATTGCATAAGCTTATCTAAATTCTACTATGTTGAATGGATACCATATACAAAGCGGTCATCCAATGAAATAATAGAGTGTGTTACTTTTTTATTTTGGATAGTATATATTATATAAGATACAGCACACAATTTTTTAATAATCTATATGTTAGAGGTCAGTACCAGTTTTTAGGCGTTGCATAAAAAAAGCCAAGGTTATAGATTGGGAGTTTTAGGATTTAGGTCTTGGGCCTATTCAGCATGGTACTATTACCTGTGACAATGGTTTTGGAGCCAATGAGGGTTTTCAAAAGGTTACATCAATCATTTGAAAGAATATTAGCCCAGCTCAGCTTGACAATGAGGCTCAAATTATAATAAGAATTAGAATTTCCACAAGGCAGAAGCTTTACAGTAACAATAATGTGCAAATGGAAGATAAGAGAGTTTTTACTTTGTGAGACCTGGTGACTAAGGATAGAATAAAAAGTAAGACTGTAATGCAGAAATCATGGACACAATATAGCATACTTGATTTAAAACAACTTTGATTTAGAATATTGGGTCTATAGACAGAGGAAATTCGTGAGGGGGAACCATCTAGAACAGGGACGTATTGCTAAATATGAATTAAACTATTTGGAAACTATTTATAAAGTAGTGACTCTGAGATTCACCAAACTTCCAGGTCCATGTGCTTTCAATGGTCATGAATAATGCTCCACTAGAGAATGTTTAGTAAATGTATAATTCACTTCCATATACATATTCTAATTAATTATATAAGGTCCTCTGAAAATAATTTACTGTGATAAGGTGGAAATTAAAACCTCAGTTATTTTTTAAACATGGCTGCAAGGTTCTCCAAGTACACAATTGTATTAGGAATATGTGTCCATTTAAAAAAAGGGATATTTTATTTTTATTGAGTAGGGATAATAATATATTAATATAATATAATTACAATATATTTTTTAATTTTTATAAACCTTGGCAAAAATGTGGAGAATTTGGGGAAATTTTGCTATTTGGCTAAATATATTGGAGTAAATGGGAAAAGTGAATTCAATGGTTTCTAAGGGTGTAATGGGTAGTGTTGGTCGAATATCTCATTATTTGATTTGACAGCTATTCGATCGAATAGTGAGAAATTGTTCGGGTGATCGAATGCCGAATTTGAACACCATTGAAATCAATGGTAGGAGAATTCGGGTTTTTTTTAAGGGTCTTTTAAGGGCTGCAAAAGCAATCAGATTGTTCTTGCAGCCCTTTACTAGTTGTATGTATTCTTGGATAGAGTTTCTCTATCCAACAACACAGGGCACTACAGGTAATGAATGGGGACAAGTCTCCCCATTCAGCCTCTAGTGCCCGGGGATTGTCTGCAGTCACAGCTGTGACTGGAAACTTAAAGATAAACTCTGCAGTTCCACTACGATCCCCGGGGCACTACAGGGTAATTAACCTGTAGTGCCCCGGGGATCACACACTCTTCTTAATGATTGCAGACTCAGCTGCAATCATTGAGAAGTTGCCCTGCAAGACTCTCTAACACGCACAGTAATATGATACATTTGTTACTTTTTTCTCTCAGTGAATTAAAGAAGAGATATCATGTTATTGTAAGATAACCTGTAAAAAAAAAAAAAAAAAAGTTAAAAAACACAAACACTCAATACATTAATTTACCATTAATTTTTAATTTAATTTAATACATTTTTTTTTATCCGAATTCATGTCGTCAAATCTCGTTTTTTTTCAGGTCCACCTTAATTTGGACAGCCATATTCTGGTCGAATATAAGGATAACCCAAATTCGAACACCAATACTAATAATGGGTTTTACATTGCTCCTGACGGTTATTGAAGCTCCTTTAAAATAGGGTCTCTTATAATTTTACTAATCATTGAGTCTTGGACGTGCTGCAGCCACGGATAGTTCCTTGAAGAGTAGAAATATCCAAAGCACAGAACAGGTGGTTAGGGCAATCCAATTTACATACAACACATTCCGATAAGTTGGGGTATCCTTGGGATAAAATTGTTGTTAGGTAGATCTCCTTACTCAGGAAGTTTTTTACACGTTTTCCAAAAATGGTTAAAAAGTAAAAATATTACTTATCAAACTTTTTTTTTTAAATAAGCACTGTGGTAGATACATTTGTTGTTGATAATTTTTAAGCTAGGATGCCTGTTTTAAAAAACGTTTTTATGGGTAGATCTAAATTTAATAATTTTTGGTCATCTTTACATGCGGGTAGCTAGAATTATATATATTGACAGTTATAATTTGATTGCTTTCATTTACTATGTAAAAAAGAAAGTTTTCACACTAAATAAATAATTTATTTTGCACCTGGAATTATATATATACATCATGTTTTTAATGAAAAGATCACATTCTTTTCTAATGTTTTTTGTTGGCACTATTCTGCATTCCCTCCCATATCTCCTTATTCCTCTACGGACATTTTTAGGCCTATCCTTTACCCACAAGTAAACGCAGAAAAGAAAGTGAACAACCCTTAGCTACTCTCTACAATATAAAAGTTGTGTTAATTGCGAAACATAGCGGACAGGATAGAGTAAATTGTAGCGGAAGTCAACAATTTCCTTTCTTACCAAGACAGAAAGAGATGGGAAATCCATAATTTTACAGTTGCCATCAGAACAAGAGGTGAGAATGAATCTTCCATCGGGACTTATTTGTTCTGGTGATAAATGTGAGAAATTCCCTTCACTTTTTAGAACAGTGGTTGCCAACCGTTCGGACCTCACGGACCACTTAATTCATGGTTTTGAATCCTGCAGACCAATATTATGATTTTTATTAAAAAGATAAATGCATTTGTAAAATAATAACGAACAAGGACTGTGGAGGCTCTGATTCATTGATCAGCTCACGGTTAAGTGAGGTATTACTATTGTTACTATTATCATTAGTTGCATTATCTTTGATATTTCTAAAGAAATGTAAAATATTTGTTTGCTTTTTCTCCCTCATTATGGGTTTATATCATTCGAATCTAAGACCAAACGAGAAATGATAGTATCAAAGTCAAACTATTTGATGCCATTAAATATTACAGATAAAGAAAATACACAAGTAAGGTCATACTTACCTAAAAGATAAGAGAAAGAAACAAATAAAATAAAACACTCGGATGAGAATCGGTATTTGCGGAGCGGGTTGACTGTTGTAATGGTGGAAACAATACTGAAGCATACGGCTCGGCAACGGTTGTCTCATACAACTTAACACTACACTGACGTCACGCCGCGCCTCCCTTGTTTTTCCGTCTTTAGTAAAGTTTGTGAATTTAGTGCAATAAAAAGGTGAATATAAGAATTTATTAGACCAATATTTTTGTTTTATTTTTATTAAACATAAAAACTGCAAAATAATGTTCAAATTTCTCTGTGGACCTTCAAAATTTTCTCACGGACCACTAGTTTTGGGACCACTTTTCTAGAGATTTCCAATCATTTTTTTTAGTAGCCCAGAACAGAAAGTGTAAGACTATCCATCAAAAAAGAAACTTGTGAGAACACTCCTTATGGTGTACCAACCTTGGTTCAGTGGGTGCTGTAATGACCAACAAATAATGCTATCTTAAAGTAGATGAATGAAATAGAAAGTGTCATTACTGCTTTCAGCGAAAGGTCCTTTGAAGCCTCCAAAACATTGCTCCATCATTTTACACCATTAGACATCACCCTGGTGCACCTATGATGATGTAAAAAGAAACCTAAAAAATAATAAATCAGTTTCCACATTTAGGAAATAGTGAACTGCAATACATTACATTTTGTTCTTTTGTTGGAAATATACACTTTAACCTTTTTTTCTCTAGGCTCCAAGACTCACGATCAAGTCCCTGTAGTTTAATTTTTGTAAACCTGAAAAGCTTGGAGATACAGAGAATGTATGCTGTACTCACGCCAGTCACAATTTGATTGTGAAAAGACTTTTCTCATTGTTAGATTTTAGCAATTATCTTTTATTTGAGACCAAAGGGTCACAAATAAGAAAAAAACAAATTTGTTTATATTCCTAAAACGTCTTGACAGATGAGTTCATGCCACAAGGCAAAACAAACGTTGTGCTGGGGTTTACAATGAAGGAAGACTTTTTGATTCCAGATTGCTTTAAAATTGAACTAAATGAATCAGGAAAATATTTTAACCCCCGATCATTTAAAACATTTTGCTTCAGTAAAGGAATACCTGACCAAGCAGGTGGCAAACATTGAGAACACAACAAGCAGAGAAAAAATCATTCAACAGGCTGAGGTCAGAGGAGATGGCATTCAAAGGCAAAGATGTGCAATGGGCAGAAATAAGGGCAGGTGGCAATCAAAGGCAATGATTTGCAATAGGCTGAGAAACCAGAATATCAGACATATAGAACACTTAGCAGAATAGAAGGTGAACACGCTGAGGATCCTGCCAGGACTGAGGAGACTTAAATAAAGACTCAAAAATAGACGTTTGGAATGTGTACACTTAACTGCGCATATTTGCCTATGCACATAGCTGTCCTGTGGGCACATGCACATTATACAAAGTATTTGCACAGATGTGTGTGTATTGTAGTGTACACAGTAGACAGCGGCTGCCCATTGTTTAAGTGCTGGAAAAATCAGAAATGAAGATACATGGTGCAAGGAATAGTGGGTGCTGTGTAGAGTTAACTGCTTATTGTTTATGTCAAATAGGCATTTGGGATAAGCAACACATTTTCAAAAAGAAAGCAACCATAAAAACAGTGTTTGGTGATTTGGAGATGCTTTTTACCCATTCTGGACCCATTGGCATTATCAGGAAAAGGTTTACCAGGGTGTGGTGTGGACAAAGCTCAAGTAACTCATATTAATATTAACTTGTATTTATATAATCATATCTATAGATTTATCACTAGCTGTCCCTCAAAGGGACCCAAAACCTAAATCAGAAGTAAACCCAAAACTAATCCAAAACAAAAAAAAAATCACCTTTACCTTCAATCCCATTGAGCAGTCTATCGGGAGGTTTCGGGAGGGTCCCACATCATCCCGTTATCTGTCTTAGGCATCACCATCTTCTCCTCTGTTCTTTTGTGTTCTTCTCCCTACATCACCCGATCTCGCACTGCGCCGGCACGAGGTCGGGTGACGTAAACTGGGAAAAAACTTGCCGATCTCACTGCACACGGGGGGTGATTGGCAAGTTTTTTCTCTATTGATGAAAGGGCTCAGGCATGTGCAGAAGGAGCAGCCAAGAGCCTCCCAGGATGCGTGACGTAGGTATCCCGGGAGGCTTTGTGCTCCAATTTATTCTTGATCGCCTAGGCGATCAAGAATAAAGGGGGCAGTGCTGCACCCTTTTTATTAAAAAATAAAAAGGGTGTTGCACTTGAAAAAAACACTCACAAACAATAGTTTTACTTCAAATAAAAGGGTTGTCTAATCTTTTATGAAAAGTGAGAATTCTGAGTTTAGGTACGCTTTAATATCCCTACCATAGTCATATGCCAGCACACTGAGAGATCAATTTTATGGCGGAAACCAATTAACCAGTTTGCATATTTTGACACATAAACACGGGCTGACTGTACAAACTTTATGCAGTGTCCTGGCCGAGATTTGAATCTGGGACACTATTGCTGCAAAGGTAAGAGTGCTAGCCACTGAGCCACCATGCTGCCTATATATTGTATTTATTTTGACATTGTTGTCATCATGTAGACACAATAAATGCAGAAAAGCCCGCCTGCTCCCCGGTACTTTGCATTGAAGGGTTCTCCACAGACGTCCAACATACCCTGTGCAGATCTATATTTCTAGCCCTGCCATCATCACGCTTATTGGAAAGCTCTAGCTGGGGACATCAAACCTCTTCAGAGAACTCTTTGCTTTTATACAGAGAGCAAGAGTTCTGGTTTTCTATTCAGGCTTTTTGGCTTTTAAGTTTATTTTGGCTTCATTGCCTACAAAGGCACAAACCCAGGATGAGCATACCAAACATAGGGAAGCCAGGAATCCTGATCAGTATATTTATTTGTAAATCAATGAATAAAAAAAGATTCTAAGCCAGATCATTGACAACACAGCCAAGGAACTAGCTTTTTTTACAAGGATCTGCAAAGGCAGCCCTCGTATTTCAATCATTCTTTATGCAATTTATGCTGAATTACCATTTTGACTCTCACGAGCCTAAATTAAGACAAACAATAAAAGGATTTAGGAACATGCTCATTTTGCATTATTATGTCATCTTGGAGGAGTATTGCGACTCATTTTAACATCCTCATTAATTTTATCTGTAACAAGCATTTCATAATTAAGCATTCTACCCATTGTTAGCTGTAATAATTTAAAGGAGCTGTAATTAATTCCTAAATGTTTAATATGTCTACAGCATACATTTAGCCACCCCGTGCTGAGATTATTAAGAATTATCTTTTAGAAAAATTGATACAACAGAGTCTGAAGAATATGGATAATAAACGAATTGCCTGCTCCAGGAACATTGATATCAGCCATCTTTTGGGATTTAGAGTTAAAATAATTGATTTACAATGGAATTAGCTGTTTTTAACATGTTTATTGCCAGATCTTCAGGAGTAGGCATTCTTCAAATCTGGTTCCGCTTAGACGGAAGGATAAATCTAGCAATTCATGGCTTCATTATGCTAGGTGGAGAAATTTATACAATACTATTGTCTATAAATGCTTTTTAAGTTAATATTAGAAATAATTCAGGTTGTGCCAAAACGGATTAATTCACCAGAAAAGGTACCCTGCACAATACTTTTCTGAAATTAATTTGATCAGCATTTCATTTTGCATCTATAAGACTTAAATTGGCATATCAGTCACTGTAATTATTCAATCCTGTATTAGTGTTTGTCAATTATACCTTTTTAAGAGGACATCATTTGGTCCTACAGTGTTGGTTCACTATAGTTACTGATATGCATGATAATATGGTCCATCGCATATGTCTCAAGTATCAAGTGTATGTAGGCATAAGAAGACTTCTAAACATTTTCTACCTGTCAGTACCTGACAATACCTTCATCTGCTTTTCTCTCCAATGGGACAGCACCATCTGTGTCCGTGCATCATTCATAAAATTTAATACTAATACCCCAGTTGAGGCAGCGTTTTTAGATGAAGACAACAATGGATCAATCCTATGTAGTTTTATGTGTTATTATACTGCTACTTGAAGTCCACATTCAAAGATTGTATGGTGACGTTACCAAGCAAGAAAACTCTGAATGCCTTTTGTAGATTAAAGGTATTTCTATGTTCTCTTCTACAGTATGATTACCACATACCTTTACTTAAGCTTTACGTCATTCATGTCAAGTCCTATTTTTCCCATATTCCCACTTTCTGCTTATAGCCTTGATACCAACCCACAAAAGAGGGAATATATGATCAATAAACGTTAACTGGAACAAAGTAAAGGTATGTAGGTAATCATGCTTTAGAGATAAACATATATATTTATTTTCTTTGTCTTTGTGAAGCTTGGAGATATTCCTATTACCTGCGAGCAAACTGGTAACAAGCATGCATGTAAGAAGTGGAAAATCTCCACAATGGGACAATATATAGACAAAGTAAAGGTATGTACCTAATCATGTTTCAGAGATGAACTTTACCTTTCACTTGTCTTTGTCAGGTATGAAGGTATTCCTGTTTCCTGCACCAACCATGCCCAAGTCTACAAGCAAGAGGTGGGAACAAAACTTCACATGGACAAAGAAAAAATATGTAGCTAACTATGCTTCAGAAGACAACATAACAAACACTTTTAATTTGGAGTTCAGGTACACTTTACCCTTACGTCCTTGTCTCCCAAGTGAAATCTTGAGCAAAGTCATGCCGCCATTGTTGGAGAACATACTTTCCAACTTTCTATTTCTTCTTCTTCCACGAGAGTGGACAGGGCTATAGCATGGCCATAGCCTTCATTTTTTCAGTCTAGGTCCCAGGTCAGTCATTTGATAAATATATACAGTCTATAGAGACCAATTAGCACCAATTTGCATCTTGTCGATAAACATTCAGAGATTTAGTGAGAAAGGTTGCGTGCAGGAGGTAAGTACATAAATGAACATTGGAGCCATTGTGGCCTTTTTTCACTGGTCAGTTCACATTTTTTTCTTTTATGACTACTGCATGTCGTAAATCAACCTTCATATTCTATAGATTATAAAATATAAAGAACTCCTGTATATCATGCAAGACGATAGCCGATCTCACGGTCCATACTCCCAACTAAATCATTCTATTGCACTTGACACATGTCAACCTTTCTACAACGTCTTATTACATTTAATATCGCTCATCAATCACTATAAATCCTCAGGGAATGAAACATTAACACTGACACCCTTTTTGCATTTTGGACTTTAAATTTATGTGTTATTCCCAAGTCTTCCAGCAGCAATATATCTTAACAATTTTAGTGTCAAATGTGCAAGTTAATAGTATCTTCTGGCAATGGTGCCACGTGCAGACATTTGTTGGGTGAGGTGGGCTTTTTCTTGCCTGCATATAAATGATAAAGAGCTTTAGAGGTAATTTGAGAAGATCACTTATCTTTCACTCTGTCATTTACAGATGACATTATTTTGCAGCGATGAGCTGGAGGTATACAGTTATGACCTAATTAGAAGCATGGTGTAAAATTGTTTTATTTGGGGATTTGCTTGCCAAGTGATGCACTTCGTTAACTTTTATTGCTTTTTTTATCCATCTCATGGGAGGAAACCTTCTCCAAATTATTTATAGATTGGCCTATGTTGCATATAGTTTTCGAAATACATATATTTTTAAGGCTGAAGTAGGTATATAGATATATTTAAAAGTGGAATGCTGGAAAAATTATTAGGTTAACAAATGAAATACATAAAAATGCTAGATTTGTCTGATCTCAAACAAATACCTTAACACTGCCAACATCCCTAAAAGTCAGATACATGAAAAAGCGATTTGTGTTCATGGGACTTTAGAGGCACTTCAATATATGTCATAAGGTAACTCAAACATACAAAGTAATGATAATAATAAAAGACATCTTTTATTAAATACAATAAGATAAACACAACGGAAGGAGTGGGAATTTCAGTAAAATGCCCAGTGCACATTACCAGACTGATATCTTTATCATTGATGTGTTATGGTGAGTTCTGATAATCCAATGCGTTTCGCAGAATTAATCCTCTTCATCAGGGATTATACATATACAGAACCTCAAATGAATCAACCACACTATAATATAAAACAAGAAAATAATTAATTCCTTTGTATCACCATTTTCACATTATATAAATAGTATAATTTGTATACTTTTCAAGAACCAAAGAAAGAAACCAAAAAGGTACATTCCAAAATGAACTATCAGGTGTAACTGAGCCTGGCAAGGGATGCAAACATGGGGAACGGGAGGAGCTCCTCCAACAGCATAGGAGAAAGGCACTCAAATCAGGACCAAAGTATTTCCAATAGCTTTTTTCTCTTCTCTGTCAAGTAAGAACTGGGAATTGGTCAGCAACTGTAAACATTTAGATAGTGATGCCATCAGTACCAATATCAATATATGTAAATGTATAAATAAGGATCCCCCAGGAATATAATATGATTATAGGATGGGCAATAAAGTAAAGATTACTTACATTTCATCAACTAAAATTGAGGTCCAAGAATGAGGGTCCCTTGTTCAGCTGTAGCTGAGAAAATATCCCATAGGGAGACAGGGGACTGCCATCCCCCTTAATTAGAACCCTAATATCATTGGACCCACTAATCGGCATCCCACGTGTGAAGGGCGCTGTGTGCGATATATATATATATATAAATAAGGGGTAAACAACCCCACACATTGCAATGGGGTTTTTCAGCACTTTGTAATCCAAGGATGTTAGATTCTTGTTGTATCATGTGGCTGCCTAAATAATATTGGGATTTGGGCAATATACCGATTGGTTAAGGAAATATTATCCTTTGTGATATAATCCCAGTCTTTTGTGCTAAAAAGTACATTCTTTTCTCTAGGAAATCCATTGTATTGTGTATTGATTATTATTATCTAGTATTTATAAACTGCCAACATTTTACAGCACTTACAAAGTCCATACTCATATCACTAGCAGTCCCTAAAAGGGTCTTGCAATCTACTATGCCTACCATAGGCATGTCATTACCACAGTCTAAGGTCTATTTGGGGGGAAACCAAATAACCTAACTGCATGTTTTTTGGAATGTGGGAGGAAACCCGTGCAAACACAGAAGAATCTGTAAACTGCATGCAGATAGTGTCCTGCATGTGCTGCAAAGGCTAAAATACTAACCACAGAGAAACCGTGCTGCCCAATACTGATGTTCTTTTTAAGCAAAATATAAATAATAATATAACAACCTATAATAATAACAATTGAATATAATACAATACAATTTAATATAATAGTTGGAAAAAGATATTTATCTATGGTGTGCTTACTCAACGTTTCCCCAATGACCAATAAGCATGCCCACTTTGTATTCATTGCCTTGCTGTCCCATTGAACTACTGGAGAAAAATAAAAAAGCCCAGTATTACCTTCAAGTCAATCTGGTAGAAGTTAAAAAAATATTACAGGATATCTTAAAACAAAAATACAAAAATGCAAAATACTGCAAAAAATGTTTAGGAAGTTATCTACATGCCATATCAGGCATCCAATGCTGCATCATGGGGTTATAGGGAAATGAGTTGCATGCTGCTCATAAAGTACATTGTATTTATTTGGTACGTTAAGAGTAACGATGGCAGCAGAGCAAGGATGGAGAGTTTAGGTGGGGGCAAAAGCGGTCAGTAAGTAGTCCTAATGTATTTCCTTATGAACAAAACACAAGTTTGCTTTTTATTAGGAATGTAGGATAATTGGCACCCTATAATAAGGTGTATGGAACACGGCACCGTTAGAATAATTTTTACCGCATCTTAAAAAAAAGTATAAAACCTTCTGGCAAGCTGAGAAAAAACAATAAAATAATATTTTTTAAATTGCTTTGTAAAAATAAAATGGGAATGAAAATTGTGTGACATTCATTGCCTGCTCTTTCCCGAAGCTCTCAAATAACAATCAAAAAGATATCAAAGCCATATCATTCCAACTATAGCATATTAATTAAATGTCAGTGGACTGAAGCTAAATTAGATATCAACTCCATATTCTTGTATCACATTATTAAAGTCATAGCCAACAACTAAATGTGATTTTAAGATGCATATAGCAATATGTAATTGAACTTTACAATTTATTTCTGATACATATATTTTCTCACTTAATAAGACTAGTAATGGAGTGCAGCGGAGTCTAAAATTCGATGTAGGTGTTGGCATTGTAGTGGCTGGTCGATAACTGGTGTGATTCAGTATTTAGGCAGATCAAGCAGGAAAATATATAAAAACACTGAGTAAATTATAAGAGCATTAAGACCATTGATGTATATAGTAGTTGGAAGCCCATTTTCCCATTGTGCACACTTGTGCTCTTCACTGATCTAGCCATGAATAAATGACTAGAAGACAAAGTTTTGCAACTCCCCCCCACCAATCAATCTCACGCTACAAAGAAGTTACACATGTAGTACTTGGTGCTTGGATTTGATGCTCATGAGTAACCAGATAAGAAGCCATTTTTACATCCTGTCACACACAGAGAGACTAGGGGGCACTATAGCTTGCACAGAGGTGATGTGAGCCCTGAGAAGGGCCAAGGTGCAGAGTCTAAGCAGTAACCAGGTCTTCTCCAGAGCCTCTGATGGTCAGGATGTTGCGCCGCTTGTTACTGCCAGGTTGCAGTCCTTGACTGCGGTCCTTGGGCACACCAAGGTGGGCAAAACACGGTACCAAATTAAGAAGAAGAAAGATTGTCAAGTAAAGCCGGGGTCAAGGGAGGCTGCAAGCAAGAGAAGTTAGGTCACACGCCAGGGGTCAATAGTCAGGGATCCGGGAGACAGACACTAGTGACACAGGGGCCACTGTGGGCACAGGGAACACAGGAGACACTGGAAGCAACAGGAGGCACAGGTTACTCAAGGATATCCACAGACAGACAGGAACACAGGAACAGCACAGGGATGTTGGCTGGGACCAAACAGACTGGACAACGAGGGGTTAACGCAGGAGCTGGACAGAGGAAACACTGAATTAAGCACCAGGTAAACAGTAACTAGCTCACAGGGCTAGGGGCTCGGCACAATGAAGACACGTTGCACGAACACCGAGTGCAGTGTGTGAGCTAGCTCAATAGCCAGGGCTGGTCAAGAGGCTATTTTGTGATTGGCCGGCTTTACTCCAAAGAGATTGCAAAAACATACCAATTGTATTATCAGTAGGTAGTTTTTAATGCAAATGTAGGAAATCCAACTAATTTTGGAAAAATGCGTCCCTTATCGCAGGGTTCAAAATGGAAATACAAAAAATAGAAATTGTTGCAGAGATGACACAATCAAAGCACAAAAAGGCCAATAAAGGGTCAAATATAAATCTTATATAAGTTTTAAATATACAAAAAACAAATAGTCTGAATATTCATATTCAAGGTTAGTTGTGACTGGTTCCATTTAAAGTTTACCAACATTACTTACCATTATGCACTGCGTTAAATTGAATTACCATGCACCTGGATAGTAGTAGTATCAAGTGAACAAAAAGTAGTGCAAAGTAATAGGTTAACTTTAAGTCATAGCACTTAATAGCACATACTCAGCTTCCCAATATTATTCTATTTAGCCACTAAGACCCCTTGCTGGGGATATCCGCATGATTAGCCGCTCCCGGGTGCATAGCAAACTGCTGCTATGAACCCTAGAATGGTAAACCGCACCACAAGTTAACGCATTTCATGAATTCCCCTTGTGGTTATGGTTGCAGTGCAAATCTCCCTCCAATGAAGGATAAGCAACCACACAGCCAGAAATGTGTTGCGATACATCACAATTAAAGATGCATTTGCAAAGAATGGTTCCACCCTCAGTAAGCTAAACAGAAGTGGTTGGGAGTGTGGTTAGGTTTGTTGTAGAATGCTGCAGTCAACCACAAGTCTAAAATGATTCTCAAAATAAGAAAAACATGGGCAAGTTCTAGATGGAGCTCTTGTTAAACTTTTGAAAGGGGTCTATCCATCAGGGGCTATCTTCTTCAAGGATGAGGAGTGGGTTACAAGCTTCTACATATCTTAAAAAATCTTGGATTGCCATGCATGGGCAAAACACAGACTCCCTTTTTCCCAGGAGTTATCCTTTAAATACAGGCTTAGTTTAACTTTACCTTCTAACTTTTATTTCTGGAGAAAATAGCCTTTTTCTGTCCTTGACATTAATGATCAGAGGGAAAATTTTCTTTTCCTACAGTTTCATCATATTAAAAAAAAATGGATTTTAATTTTTCGGAGATACATTTTCTGGGGCATTTGTATGTTGAGCACAAGCTGTGTTTACACATTTTTAAGCTGCATTTGTGGTTTCTGTTTAATAGGTTTTCAGCCCGTCAATTACTCGGCCTCTTTGAGCTGCAGCAGGCCGCTAAGTTGGTTTCCATTCCACGGTGACCCCAATTAAAACCTTTACTTTGGCAGCCCGAAATTACTTTCAACTGAATGATGGTTATCTGTCTACAGGACAGGAGCCAAGACTGGATATTTGGCAATTTCATTTATTTCTACTTTCATCAAATAAAGCTGTGGCGCTGGTAAGTAAATCTGTGAAAATAAGTATAAAAATCAGCAAATAAAACGATATTTAAAAAGAATCAGTTTTTACATTGTGTTTATTTGCTGCAAATTTAAAAGTTGGTATTTATCATTTTTGATGTTGTTTGTTATTACTTGGATGAATTCATTTTGTATAAAATAAACCTGATTTGTTAATGTTCTCCAAGGCTAGAGAACATAGACTATCATGGGAGAACCTGGTTGATCAGGCCCAATAATAAATCAGGCCCAATGTATCAATAACACTGTATTACCAAAGCATGCTGGACTTTCAACTGCAGCTAACTATATACAAAAGTGACTGGGACTTTAATGGTACTTAAATGAAATTGTCAAATTCATGTACAAAAAGTTATATGAATACATTCCTTTATTTTAACCTGATACAATCAAATCTGTAAGAACAAAAGCTTAAAGCTGAACTTTCTTTAAAAGGAAAAAAATCGGGCAAGGGCACAAGGAGCAGCCCGAAGCTTCTTGGGATACGTGACGTATATATACCAAGAGGCTCTGGGTTTCCAATACAGTCATTCAAAATCAATTTTTTTATTATATAAAAGGGTTCACTGCACTTGGAGATATTGTTTAAAATGTCATGATAGGTCAGCTTTATTTTGCCAGCTTTTAATTACAGTCAGCATATAGTTACAGTCCACCATATGCTCTTAAGAATTGAACTGGCGGTTCTTATGCACACCAATAAACAATTCAACCAAAAATAGTTTAATGGTAATATAAATGATCCTCTACCCATTTTGCTATACGTAGTTTCTTCAGGAAAAGTATAATAATTATTAATAGCATAATAAATAACACATCACCAGCATGTAACATAGGAAAAACATGTATAATAAATTGCTATACATAAACAAATTGGGCATAAGGAATATTAGAAAAATGTTAAGCAGCATGCAATTATTTATAGAGATATGTGCAGGGTACTTACAATATAGTGTGGTAATGAAGCAGACCAGTTTAATATCTGACCAAGTATAAATGTGATGGTGAGAGCCAGGTGGAATAAAATGGGCATCCTATGCCCCTAAACAGGAAAATAATGGAGGCTGTGCACAAAATAAAGACATATAAAGCTCCAAAAGGTAGTTACTAGTCAACAGACTGTTAGGGTAACAAGCTCCCAAGATATATAGAGGATATAGGGGGCAAAACAATAAATGCCAATATAGGACATTACAATTTTTGCTAGGGAAGAGGGGATTTGTCTCTTCTCTGACCCATTCCAGTCTATATTTACTGTTTGTAAGAGGGTAGACCTTATAAAGTCTGTCTGCTGATTGCAAATCGTCATATGCAATATTTTATCTTTTACAATTTTTAAAAAATAAATATGAAATATGGTATATGTATATTTAATTTTTACAGTCCCAGTCATCAGCAGATAAAGCCATAAGTTACAAACATGCTAGGTTTCTGGAAATGATCTCTCATGATACCATTGACTGGTAAATAGGGATGAGCGAGAATGCCTCTGAAATTCTCGTGAAAATTTCCTCGAACGTCTGTTGGGTCAGCGAAATTTTGTCAAACTGATTTTGCTGACCTATCCGAAGATCAAGGAAATCATTACAGGAGGAGTACCGCGGCTGCATTCATAAATGGAGCCCGGTACTCCTCCTGTCAATGTGAGTCCCGCAGCTGTGCTCATCAATAGATCCAGCCATGGGAATCATCACGGGATGATTCCCACGGCTGCATTAATTTATGATGAGCACAGCAGCTGGACTCCTCTGTTCTTGGATAGAGAATCTCTATCCAAGAACACATACTACAGGACTGTCAGCTCCGCTCTCCTGATTGCTCCTGCAGGTCCAAAAAAATGTGATCTCGATGACCGAATTTACATAGGCCATTCTCGCTTACATGTTCAGTTAGCGAGAACGGCCTGATTCGCTGCAAGATCGAATTTCAAAATTTCGCCCGCTGATCCCTACTGGTAAATGAATGAGTGCTTTAAAGAACTCTGACTTGCTCACCTGGATAATCTTAACTCCTTTGATACTAAAATGCTGTTTACAAAGATCAATAGCTTATGCTTAGATTATACACACAAAGCATGATGATGAATCAAAAAAGGTTGGATCAAGGTTCCAGTGGAGAGATTATATGAAAGCAAGCAGCTTCTGCTAAACTGTCTGGTTTAAAGCTTTTTGAATGTAGTTGTGTTTTTCATTTCACCTAAGACTTTCCTATTATGCTTTCTTGCTGGAAATAATCATTGTTAAGTGGAAACATTACTAATGATCGACTAAAGCCTGCCAATAGATGCTGGAGGATAGTCTGAACTATCTGAACTGAATAGGCCTTTTGGATCACTAGCATATCAGACATATTAAACATTAATAACTGATAAATAATGATTTGCATTTCCAATAAGGGATATCAAGATGAGAAATGGGCCTAGAAAAGGGTGCATATCCCAGATATAAGAATATAACCTGATCAGGCTGTATCCAAATATTATCTCGTGTCTGCAGTTAATTGTTGCATAGGCTGATTGTATACAGGAACATGTTTTTACTGATCCATTGAACACAGTGATAACAGCCATTTACATGTTTTGAATTTTTTATTTTATTTTATGGTGAATGCACTATTCCAATACACATAGGAAGTCAGGGTAACTTTCAGAAGGTACCCTTTACCTAGTAATTTACTTTGCAACAATTGTCGCAGCAAATACCTCCGAAATATCACCTTAGAGAATAAAAACATGGGTACGAAAGAAAGTACAGGCTGTATCTATATTGCAGGGATTGTTCATGATTAGCAGGAGTGAACCTTACAGGACTGTGTCATTGACAGCTCTCCAATCGAGCCCTTAACAGCTGCACTATAAAGTGATATTTATTAGGCAGCAGACATAAGCTTCTCTATAATTGTGCCCTTGGAGCTTTCAAATCATGATAAAAATATCCTAACATGTAGGAAAAGTACAGGACTCTGCATGAGCCTTCTCCCTATGTTTCTTCGCCTGAGGAATATTATCTGTTTATATCATAGGCTGGCTATGGACATCCACCCTTCCCATAGCCAATTACTCTGTAGTGTTAAGCAGAATAAGCATTTCAAACACATACTGCATTATTTTCTTCATCAAAAATTATATATTGATAAAAGACACCGCAACGTTTCCATAACATAATAAAACAAAAATTTCAGATGCAAAAAATCTGCATGCATATGCAGAAAGCATTTCTTTAAGTGGACCTCCCCAGAGAAAATGCAGGTTCTGGCTCCCTGCTGCAATTACAGATGTCTAGGCATTTGATCGCATGATCTCTGAAGGGTTGAAAACTGATATTTGGAAAGATTGCAAGGTAAGGCTAAAAATTCAAATTCTGCATATCAATTTTGTCAATGCTGATTTATCATAAGGATCAGCTTATGAAAATTTTACTTTCATCACAGTGACTTTTTCCAGTCCTGCATTAGTAGGGACAGAAAACAAAAGGCACATGGAATGGAAACATTTAACTAATGGTACTGCTGCCCTCAACTTTATAGAAGAGGAATAACTTGGAAAGGACAGACTTGAGGAGTGTGTGCCATCATTATCGTGCTCATGACACCAGGAAGTTGTTTTACACTATAGAAACCAATGTTTCTTTCTATCCCCTGGAGAATAAATTGCCCATACATCAATCATCAAGACTGAACATCAACTAAGGAGATGTATTACCTTCATGAGTTAGAACTCTTGGCTTAGATCTTGACATGAGGGAATGTCTGTCTAATTATTGGGAAAATGGTACACAAGAGTTGACCACTGACCCCATGTTGCACTCAACACCCATTTATATTTTAATGTATTATTGTGAAACAAACTTATTGAGATCCTCCCTCCTAGGTTGCGATTTACTCAAATGACCCAGACAACTATCTTACCTCCATCAATGATCACTTATCCTGTATACCTAACCCTCCTGCTATACCTACTCAATTTGCTGAATTCCATCGGATCATGTAAGTTGATTTTCTTCTTCCACCGTACTCTATTCCAAACCCCCAAGGAAAAGACACCAACCACTATGTGGTCTCAAACCTTATGTATGTATGTATGTATATTTCTAGCTATACGTCTTAACAATCCCTGATGAATCCCAAATGAGGCGAAACGCGTCAGAACTGAGACCTTTCAACTAAATTTCATCAGACAATACACTCCTATTTGTGCACCAATAGGAGTTCTTAAACATATTATATGGACTAAACACTACCTTACACACGTTGTGTTGAAACTTGGCATTTGGCCTTTTTGTTTTGTTGAATATGCTAAATAGACAACATACAGTCCATCGTTATATGGGTATTGGTGTCATATGTTTTAATAATACTTTTCATTGCAAAAAATATACATAGACTCTACACAAACTTTTCTCCTACTGCCCATTTTTCAGGCTACAAATAATATTTTACATGGTCTTTAACCATTGCAAAAGACTGAAAAATGTTCCCTAAATGGAAAATCAAAATAGTCTTTCTCTAAATGTTAAATATCATGTCTGACTGTACCTTTAACAACCCCCTAAAGACTTGATTGCACAAAACTGAAATGAAGGAACCATAATAAAGAATAATGCAGACTGATCTCAAGTGAACATAATTCACAGAAATGAATAGCTGCTCTATGAAAAGGGCCAGGGAACTTTATTGTACCATTATATAGATTCATCAAGACTTTTAAAATGTTATTTTATTATGAAAATATGCTACTGCATCATTCTAAATCAATAAAAGTAATAGACTGAAAGTTACAAAGTAATGTCTTTGATCCTTTTAATAATTCAACGTCAGCTAAAAATCCTCTTCTGCCAAGAGGTATTAAATGTTTTAAATATTGGCTGTTCGATAGCTACGGTAAAGGATTCTGTCGGATTATGGTGATGGTGATCCACCCAATAAAGGTCAGCATTGTCATGTTATTTTTGTGAAGCTGGGAACAGGGCAGAATGAGGCTAGTCAAGAGGTTTTGTGTATCTGTTCATATTTATTCTGAAGCTGTATGATTAGACTTTGCAGCATAAATATAGTAAGCTTGTGTGTAAGAAGTGGAGGAAAAAATATCATCTCTATGAATTACTTTCCAGATTTTGTCCAGTTCTGGGTAGAGAATAGAGAATAAAAGATGTGTTTACAAAAAATCCTAGTAAAGCAAATGTAATGATGGTGGTTATGGCTGCAGCTCTGACCATACATTGATGTACATTGGAAAAAAAAACCTGTACTGTAAATGCTGTGCTAAAAAGGCAAGTAGAGGACCCCTCCACTACACCCCCCCCCCCAAAGCCCCTTCCCCCATTACTAATTATCTTGTGACTGGTTGGAGTTATGATCAGGAAGTAAAGCATGAATCCAAGACATTATTTAAGAAAAAGCAGGGAGATTCTTTCACTGCAGATTTCCAGGTACAGATTCCAATCCAGCAGGCCCTCTAAAAGACACTGAGCAAAACAGTACTGACTTCACCAAATCTCAATCAAAATATAATTGCTGTAGTCACCTGGTTAGGCCAGAGGCTTGGTTTGGTCGGGGATAATTGGGGAGGCTGTGAAAGGTGGATTTAGGCCTACTGTACGCTCGTAAGAAGTTACCAGAGGAAGAAGATGTGATCTCACATTGGGTCTGATTTACTAAAGCTATCCAAGACTGGAGAACTTGGGTGATCCAGCAAACTTGCAATGGATTTCTTAAAAACGGTTTGCTTTTAGTTGGCAAAAGTTTTCATTTCTTAACCAGAGCCATTTCAGTTTCTTCCCAGGGTCTTCCATTGTAGTCTATCTTCTTCTGTTTTGGAGAGCTTTAATAAATCAAGTCCATTGCATATAAGTAGCCATGAAAGTGCATGTTGAGAAATGCCTACTTCAAAGAACAATAGAAAATGGAACGTGTTTAGTATATTACTTAGCCATTTTCTTGCAAGGATTGAAACCATTGCAGACTTCCTTACACCAAATATGGTTTTTTGCAACTAAAACAACTGGTTTAACAACATTTGCTGCTTCCATCCAGTTCCTGGACAACATCTGCCCTGTCATATTCCATGGTGAATGCATTAAGGTAATTGTGCTACCTATGTGGATATAAATGCTGAAACTAGCTGTAACATGAGCTGGATAAATATAAAAACATTATATACATATTGTCGGTGATGGCCGAGGTTGAGGCAGGCAGAAAAGGGTTATAATTAAAGAATAAGACTGGGTACACAAAAACATAACCTGAAGAATAGGCTGAGGTCAGAATCCAGTACATAAGTCAATTCCCAAGTTATAGGCTAAAAACAAATCAAATTCAATATTTAGAATGGTCAACTACAAACAAGAAAAACATGACTTAAGAATATTAATTGAATAAAAGAAAAATATAGGGTCAAAAAGATTTATGGTGGTTCCAGTTTATTTAATTTATACATTAAAAATTTGCCTTTAAAAAACCAAAATTGTTAAGGTTTCAAATTAATTTCTTGTACCTAACACGTTTCGCAAACGGTTCTGCTTCCCAAGAATAATCAAACAGCAGAGCATCTAAAGGCAGTGCAGCAAGGAGCATATAAAGCATGAAATTGCTTGCAAATATTCAGGATGTATACATGTCACAAGGTGCTCATATAATTGGTAGAACACTACAAGTTGGACCATATAACAAATCTGTGTTTTGCCCATACAGGGAAACATAACAATGTTTTACAACTCCCTCCTCTGTAGAACATACCTACCTTCTATGTGTTCCACTGCTGCTCTAAAAACACCAAGAGTGTTGAAGATATCCACTACTTCATGATATGGTAAGCATGTGACTCCCTCCTCTTTCTCTCATGTGACAGCAAAAGTGCTTGGTGATTGGTCCAATTCTGTCTCATGTGGGAGAGGGAGAAAATTCCACCTTTTGTCTAAATTAGAAAATGTGCTTTGACCTAAATGGGCAAATTCTCCATACTTTCTCCTCTGACACTTTTGAGATAGGAAGAAAGTGAGTTAGTTTCCTTACTTTCTGTTCTGCATGACACAAAAAGGTAAAATGCAATCTCCCATATGGGGATGGAGCAATCCAAAGAGTTGGGGGGTGGTTAGGTGCTGGTACAGAATTGCAGGTTTAAAATAGTGTTCCTGTTTACAATATCCAAGCTACATTGCTCACATATAGCTGAAGGGCATACACAATACATTACTTATCATTTGGCAGGTAAAGATGTTCTGAAATATTTGTCTCTGTGCATTCAGAAAGAGGTAGGCAAAGTTTTCTGTTAAAAGCATTCCTTAAGTTATACCTTTACCCTCATATCGAAAAATTCAGCAGCAATGCACAGCAATGAATCATTGTTCCTAATAAAATACCTGTTTGGTAGTTCTCTTCCTGAACTTCCGTTCTAACTTAGTGCAAGCAACACCTAACAAAAGATAAACCTATATTTATTTTGGCATTTTAGAACTACAAAATATGATAATAACACAGAAAGCTATTGCCTTTTTAAAGCCTGGGTTTATCTTCATCTAGTAAGATATGCAATCTTCTGTGGGACACACTATAATACAAAATAAACCTCGGGTAATGTCTCCGTTTGCTGCTTATCCACTGCTTTTATATAATATACTGTACATATTTATGGCTAATGTAAGGAAAGGTAAAACAGATTAACCAGATAAAGTTGAAAAAGGAAAATAGTTTCAATGTTTGAAATTATAATAAACATGTAGAGGTAAATTGAATGTATGAAAGGTTTATTAAAATGTAGTTTATATATTAAAGGCAACCGCAGGCATAGTATAGCACAGTAAAAAGTAAATGCTCTACTCTAAGGGTGCTATATATAAAGCAGTGAATCCCACATTCATTGATACTTTTCCTGGTGAAGAAGTAATTACTGCCATTGGAAAACATAGACCTGGAAGATTTTCTGCCAGGGAATTGAAACATTCCCTGGTAGAGAATCTTCCAGGTCTATGTTTTCCAATGGCAGTAGTTACTTCTTGTCAGATACACTACTTTATAAATAGATATTGAAAAGGTGGATGAATGGTTCTTGTTCAAAGATGTTTTATTTGAATTAGGTAGCCAATGCCTTTAACAAATAATGTTCTGTACAAAAGGCTTTGAATAGTTTCTTCCATAAGTCAGCAGTTGCTCTTGTGTAAATGGACAAATATATGAACTGTGGGATTGGTGCAATGAATTATGGAACATGTAGACACAACACCTGAGCCGAAGAACTGTTCAATGGCATGAACAGCATGTTCAATGGGTAGCACCTAAACCCTTGGTCCACATGTTGCTCTTATGTTAATGGCCAAGTATATGGATTGTGGAATTGATGACTGGTTATGAACAGTATATTCCGTTCAACTTATAGATTCTCTAGATCTCTTTGCTGTGGTTTTTTTTTGTTAAATATTATTTTTTTTACCAATGGACGATCCCTCATCCTTTATGATAAAGTAGATATTCATGATGGTCTGGTTATTGATTTGTTCCCGACTTCTACATTTTATATTCTTTTGAATGTTTAGTTGTAGCTCCACTTTGGTGTTAGGTCCCTTTAAAGGGAACGGGTTTGGGGGGAGGGGTGTATGGGTCTAGAACCTACTAGAAAGCTATGGCCTCTCATGCTCCACTGGGATGGTTGGTTGTCTCCTGTTGCTGGGAAGATGTCTAGTGAGGGGGAAACCTATCACCGTCTAGGTGTATTTGTTCATTGACAAAGTAGGTTTGGCTTAGTTAGTTTAAAATAGATAAATAGTTAGAGAATATGATGTGCAGGGTTCTCAGGATGGAGAGCTAGAGGCTCAGGTTTGTGGTGTTGGATGACTTTGGGATTCCTAGGTCTGGTTTGGCCAGGGTTCTGATTGAGGATAATTGAGGAAGATGTGAGAGGTCCCTTGTGGATTTTGGCCTACTGTACACTGGTAGGAAGCTGCTGGAGAAGGGACCTTGTGCTTGTTTCGGGACTGTTACTGACTCACTCTAGAAGAGGAAGTATCTTCTAAATTGTTTGGATTGAGCACTGTGGTCTTCACCCTGAGCTTGGGCTGTAGAGTATAGGAAGATTGAGATCAAAAAATTGCTTATGACCCATTGGCACCTAAATTTAGAGTTGCAGCCACTTGATGATTTGCATTTTCTGACCCTTACTTCTAATGCAAATCCAGTTTTGCAAATAAATACCTCAAGACTAAACATGGCAAAATTCAGCAGCTCCTGTAGAGAGTGAAACAAGTCTTGTTGTTTTCCATGAATTTTGGGATGCTAGAGAAGGAACTAAGTGGATCCCATAACCTTGCTGTCTGGTCCAGAACCAGTACTCACCAGACGTCAGTCCCCCACCTGCCAGCACACAGTTGCCCCCAAAACGTAATGGTGTCTGGGTAAGAGCTAGCAGAGGACCAGGAGCCCACAGATAAAGCTGTGTCAGGTTCTACAAAGGCAAATCCAGAGTATAAAGGCAAGGTCATACACTGGCGACCAGTCCACTAGATGAGTAGCACAAGCAGAGTCGGGGTCACAGTCATGTCGGTGCAGGCACTGCAGAGTTGATAGGTCAGGAACAGACAATGGTCAACAACAGTTAGTCAAGGGAACCCCTCACCAGCAACAGATCAGCCCAACTAAACATTACAACAGACACAGATCACTGGGAGTAGAGAGGCTATAGAGCCCCAGCAGCCAATGGCAGCGCAGGACGAAGATCAGGAACTACTCTGCTCATTAGTTTCAGCCCAACTCTAAATCCTCTTCAGCTGCACACAGTCTCAGAGTAGGGAATGCCAAGAGACCATTCACAGCCAAGGGGAAACTGGGGATGCTGCAGCTGCAGAGCAAAGAACTGACAACTATTTGCCTGATCTTCTCTGCTACTGCAAAGGACGCTGATAAAGAGAAAAGACAGGGTGCAATGTCCAGCGTTGGCCTACAGCACAGGATCGCCTGTCAGCTAATTTTCTAATACTTGCATCTTTGAATGAAATTAGCTTGTATAAGGTATAATGCCAAACTTCAGGTTTGATTAATAAAACAACGCAAAGAACTTTGTGCAAAGTGCAGCACATTAGTATGTAATCAGAAGCTACCTTTCTGTTGTTGGTTTTTGGGTTCCTTAAATTGTTTATTGAATACCTGAGTGGTTCAGGAAAAATAGTGTGTAGAACATGGATAGATCCAAGGATTATTTGCTGGGAAAAAGAAATAGTTTTACAGTAAATATCTTTTTTATCTACTTGAAAATGAGCTTTTCATTTTGACTGGAGTGTGTTCTTAAAGTACCTACATCCTTTGAAACGTGGAAGATGCCATTGCACAGCACTTTCTTGTTCTGATACTGCTGTAAGAGCTGTGGAATGATTTCAGAGCATTAAAAAGCAGCATTTAAATCTCAGAAGTGTAAAGATAACAGTCAGGGATGTGTTTAGAGCTGCTCGGAGCAGATAAAGGTGGCTCTTCCATGCTATGTGGGTCAGTATTTAAAACTAATATTAAAGATGGTATATATCTGGAACACCTCTAAAATCTCTAAACCTATTCAAATCTGTAGTTCTGTTTAGGTTTTTGTGAAGATCTCTCTG
Organism: Pyxicephalus adspersus; assembly: GCF_032062135.1. Classification (NCBI taxonomy): domain Eukaryota; kingdom Metazoa; phylum Chordata; class Amphibia; order Anura; family Pyxicephalidae; genus Pyxicephalus; species Pyxicephalus adspersus. The sequence goes on from NC_092868.1 coordinate 48,027,205, forward strand.
TAAATAGAGATGAGAGTTTGGATTCAGGTTGTGAAGGGCTCAGTAAACATACTTTAAAGGTTGGTAAACCTGATGTTCCAGTCAAAACTCATTGAAGTCTTTGTGAGCTGATCCTTTCAAACTGCATTAAATAATATTTGAGATGAATCTTTTACCTAAAGGATTAGAACATTCCAAGGATACTTTCTTATAATATAAGCAGCACTGGATACATCATACATGCAATTTAATAGCCTAAGCATTCATGGGAAAAAGAAAACCTAAGAACTTTAGATACAAGAAACTAAAAAATGGAAACAAGAAACTAAAAAATGGAAACAAGAAACCAGGCACAACTCAGAGAGCTGCCTTTTTAAATTTCACATAACTTTGCAGAGATTATTATTATTATTATTATTATTAATAAACAGGATTTATATAGCGCCAACATATTACGCAGTGCTGTACATTGAATAGGAGTTGCAAATGACAGATACAGACAGTGATACAGGAGGAGAGGACCCTGCCCCGAGGAGCTTGCAATCTAGTAGGTGGGGGAATTTACACACAATAGGAAGGGAGATATGTAATGGTGGGAAATAGTGATGGTTTCAAAAGACAGAAGATGGGTAGGCAAGTTTGAAAACATGGGTTTTGAGGGCTCTTTTAAATGAGCAGAAAGTAGGAGCAAGCCGATAAGGACGAGGAAGACCATTCCAGAGAATTGGGGCAGATCTAAAAAGTCTTGTATCTGTGCGTATAATGAGGTTATGAGTGAGGAAGTCATTAGTAGGTCATTGGAGGAGCGGAGAGAGCGGCTGGGGGAGTATTTATTTACCAGCTCAGAAATGTAAGTGGGACAGTAACTGTGGAGGGATTTGAAGGCAAAGCACAGGAGTTTGAATTTGATTCTAAGGTGAAATGGAAGCCAGTGTAGAGATCTGCAAAAAGATGCAGAGGAAGAGGAGCGGAGAGAAGGATGGATGAGTCTGGCTGCAGCATTCATAATAGATTGTAGAGGAGAGAGTCGGGTTAGTGGAATACCAGAGAGGAGGAGGTTACAGTAGTCCAGACGGGAGATGATAAGAGTGTGTACAAGGAGTTTGGTGGTCTCGGGAGACAGGTAGGGGAGGATTTTGGAGATGTTGCGTAGGCGAAAGTGACAGTGGAAGCTCCATAGCCCAATGAGGAATCAAACCTGATTTAGATCAGCCAATGTAATCTGTTAAAAGCATTACTTCTACCTGGCACGTAGCTTAAAGTGGAACTCAAGTTCCACTTTTAATATCCTCAATTATGCAGATCATTATTGCAGAAAGAGACAGGCGCGATTGCTCCAGATGTATCTCAAAAAAGCTTTGGTGATAGGATACCTAGAAAACATGGTTTCTCTTTCACGTGCCAGGAATGAATGAACTCCTGTGAGCCTGTGTGGGAGTTATGTCATCCCACCAAGGGCAATCAAGCTGGTCAAAGATCGTCTACAGAAAGAAAAGAAGAAAGAGGATGACAGTGATCTGTGAGATGAGTAATCATTGGTTTAGTTCAGCTTTATTTTTTTTTATATAGGAGGCTTATACCTACCTTTTTGGGTGAGTGTGTTATTTGGAAGCTAAAATAGCAATTGATGGAGCTTAAACTCTAAATCATTGAACACAGGCCACTGTAAAAAAGTAAATCCAAATTGGAGATGTGCAGGAAATTTAGCTATTTAAGGTAAATGCAAGCACTTGAACCCCTGCTAAAAACAATTCTTTTATGGTGGGAGAAAAGATCCTACATTGGCGGTCAGTGAAATGAATGCCTTTTCTTACAGTGATGGCCAGAATGCTACTCTGACAGACAGCTAAAACAATCGATGCCCTGTAGCTGCTCCTTCCAAGTGGTGTTGACCCTGGAACTAGGCAAATGGGGTCATTTAAATATAGGTGAAATAACAGAACAATTTACATTGGAACCCTAGTTGAAAATGGCTGCTTTAAACTGTTTATCCAGGAAAAATTCCAATACCTTAGGGTAACATAAACAAAGGAAATCTTATAAGAGTTGTAAGCCTTCTGTAGCGACAGTAAGGTATAGGTTCTTGTAGATACTGATTTTCAATGTATTTATTTTTCTATTGGCTGAACTTTAAGTGACATCTCATATTGGCTATAGTAAAGTTACTAAAGATGGCAGCTTTTGGGTAGTTCCCTTTCTCAAGCTTCTATAAAGAAAACCTTTTGTGGATGACACAGTTTAAGATTCTGCTACTGCTCTATGTAAAGTTTAGGAACCCTTATAAGTAACTATCAGAACTTCCTTTATTGCCAGGAACCCTTTTTAATTTCTTGTAGAAGCATCTAGTTGCATGTGTACACTAGTTGGGAGTCATCTTATCCTATTTTGTTTCAGTTCATAAAATTACTTTGGATCTTGCGGAATCGGGCAGTTACAAATCATTCCACAGCATTTCAATAGGCCTGAAGTTAGAGCTCTTACTTGAATATTCTGAGATATATTTAACATTGTAAACTAGCTAATAGTTATATATATTTATGTGAATCTCATATTTTCCTAAGGGTCATTATTTTTGGTAAACAAGCATTTAAGCTACACAACAGGTACATTGTTGGCTCTTCTTGAAATGTCTTTATGACCATTTTGTCTTGAGGACCATTTCATATAACCTATTAGCACTGTCTGTCTGCTGACTGTGCACCCTGCTGCAAAGCACTACAGAATATGTTGACCCCATATAAATAAACACTAATAAAAAAATAATAATAAATACTTTCTACCACTTTTACCGGTTTGTGTGTGTTTTAAGACTGGCGCGGCTCAGCTCTTGACCTATGAATTTGCTAATTCTCTTGGGAAGTACAGAAAACTAGTTTGTGTTTATCTGAGCGGCTTTTAATTTCCCTTTCCATGCAAGTTTCTCCCGATGCTGAGCTGGCTGGCAGCAGTGAGTGTGTTTTAAAGTTTTGTTAAATTGCTTCTGCATTATTAAGAAGCTCTATCTGGCTGGAGCAGTTCAGCTGCATTCTGACCGCCATCTCCCTTCTGATGCTGCCGCACTGCACTCTGCGAATTGGATGGAATATTAAATACAGGGAACCAATGTATTTCACTTTATTTCAAGTGCATATAGTAGGAATGGGTTGAGGATTTTGCTGCATATAACAATTTATATATCTGCAATGTTTTCAGCTATCACAGCCAAAACATTTGGGTTTAAAAGGACATAAAGGTTTAGGGTCAGATATATACAATAAAAAACAGAGCCTTCGTTTTTGCGCTAGATATGGTTACATCAAGCACTGGGGATAAGTAAAAAGTTTTTTATGCTGACCTGCAAGAGAAAAAAATTTGAAGATTTTGTCAAAATTTGCTTTCTTGGAAGCTTATGGGGAAGACAATTTTTTTTTTTTTTTTTTTGTGGATTTCGAGTGTACACTGGGCTTTGAGGTCTATGTTCAAACAAAACTTTCTACATTTACTATGGGATAGATTAGGTAAGAAATGGAACCCGTGTTGAAATTCGATTACTGTCTGTGTCCCTGTTTAGGATTCCTTACTTACTCTCTTGTAATGCCAAGGTTGGTTTTAGCGAAAGGCCAATTGGGCATCCACCCAAATTGGGCCCAAATTGTCAGAGTACAGAGAGCTAGAATGCTGTATAATTTAGACCACTTTCCTATGTTTTCCCAGGGCCCATTTTTGTCTAAAGAAAGCTCAAAAACAGAACCCTAGATAGCAATTGATACATGGCAGGGGTATTCCTCAGAACAAAATGTGTGGTTGAGCAGTGAACACCCGAAACCCGTTTTGTGTGCTAAAAGGGTAATAACTGCTATGTTGATTAGAAAGAAATCCTACAATTGGTGCTGTAAGTCTTGTTCCCTCATCACTAGTGAAGAGAGTCATTCTTCAGGGGTGTGCATGTCACTGCCAGGGAGATATACCCACATTGTATTGGTTGTCCAGTGGTTGGGTCCTTTCAAGCTGTAAAAGACACCAACAGGTACCAACTGCCATGGCATCAGCACTTCTCGGTGACATGGTGGACTGTAAAGTAAAATGAATAAAAAGAAAAGAGTTTCAAAAGACAACTTAATGAAAAAAATGAAAAAATCAACATAAAGTATTAAAAATTACTTTTTTATTATTAATTAAAAAATCTAATTAATATGGCTTGGGCTTTTATGCATTTGGAAGACAATGTTAACAAAAATTTCAACAAATCAGTAACACGTTTGTTTCTATTCATTTAGAAATTCATACGACATGGGTAGGTTCTCCGTCCACGCCTCTACAAGACAGTATCACCAACCTCACATTCCTCTTGTAAATCTACCCCATGTTTTCCTTTTCTTTACCACGATTGTTGCCTCTTTCTGGGTACCAATTCTTCTTGGTCTTATTTTTTTATATTTCTCTATAAGGATCTTATTATGACCCAGGCTACCAAAGTTTTCTATTGCTGCTGAAGTTTTGAGTTGTGGATGTTAGAATTCTATTTGAGCCTCGATATGGAGTTGCTATTTCCCGAAACGTTTGATTTGATAAAGGTATGCAATATCCCTACTTTTTCTCAAAATTAGAAATGTTAAAAAAATTCATAAAATTATTTGAAGCCCTTTTTGAAATAAATAAAACAATTCCTATTTTTGATCCGTCTAATTTTTTTCATTCTGTGTTTTATGTTTCTTGCGCAAACCTACGTAAGTATGATTGTGTGTTATAGTTGCTAAGACAACCGATGTACCGTATGTATATTTGCTGAAATGGAACATAATGTATTACCAGCAGCAATCACAAAAACTGTTATGTTCCAGCAAAAGATTGCAAACAAAACTGGAATGGGCATTCTAGGCTACACTATTATTCTATAGAATGTGGTCGGAAAATCCTGGCGGTCTTTAGATCATATGGGAGTAGACTACTGTACGTCAGGAAGTTAAATGTAGGGATAAGCGGATTTGTTGTCCCAATAGCAGAAAATACGTTGTTGGATAGAGAAACTCTATCCAACAACACATAAAACTAGTAAAGGGCTGCAAGAGCAATCAGATTGCCCTTAAAAGACCCTTAAAAATACCCGAACTCTTGCACCATTGACTTCAATGGTGTTCGAATTCGGCATTTGATCACCCTGAGATTTTCTCACTTATCAATCGAATAGCTGACGAATCGAGCAGTGAGATTTTCGACCAACATTATAGTTTACTGTATTTGATTGTTACTTATGTAGTGCTAATTGAATTTTTTTATTTCACTTTTTTCCACCTTCTAATTTTGTTTTTTGGGTGAATAATATTGGTTCTTATATAGTATTCAAAATTGTTGTCCCATGTCTGTTTTTTCCTGTTCTCTCTTGTCATGAAGAGGTGATTTGTAGCAGTGCTGAGTTACTGTTCGTCACTTCTGGAAGTAAAATCCATGACCTCCATGAACAGACAAGTCAAGGGAAAAAGTGAATAAAAAAGAGATTCAGAAGGTAAAGGAGTTCTTAATGATAATTCACCATACAACATTATTGTTAAGGAGTGAATCCCAATTGTACATTTTTATTTTTAAAATTTGATAAATGAATGGAAGCTGGGTGTAAGAAGAGCCAGTTGTGGCCAAAGTTCAAAAAAGCAGTTTTAAACTGCTTTTTCATTCCCATTGACTTCTATGAGCAAAGAAGCTTGCAAAGCAGTACATCTTTAAAGTTTCCTTAATTATTCATGGATATTCTTAGGAGAAGTCAGTTGTTAAAATACTCAACTCTTAAAAAATTCGTAATACATTCTATCACCTTTTATGCATTTTTACTGGCATCTCCACATCAAAGGGGCATAATGTATATTTTTATGATTCATTTGTTATTTAGCTTAGTAGTGAAAACCCGAGAGATGCTTTCCGAAGTTTCATTACATGGTGACCTGACATTTTCAGAAATATTTTTGCATGACTTGTTGGACATGAAAAGTTCACATGACAGATGTTAAAATAAATTTGCCAATACTATTTTATGCATTTCTTTCCATTTTTAAAAAAAGTAACTGTATTTTTCCCCCCAAATTTAATAAAATAAACAGAATAGAAAAAAGATTTTTTTACAACTCAAACATATTCTTTGCATTATTCTAACCCCTCCTCTTGTGTGCTACTTTCCTTTACCTCTTGGATTGCAAGCTCTTTGGGGCAGGGTCCTCTCCTCTCATTGTTTGTATCTATCATTTGCAACCCCTATTTAATGAACAACGCTGCATAATATGTAGGCTCTTTAGAAATATAGCCTATTATTATTAATATTATTATTATTAATATTAATAATAATAATAATAATAATAATAATTAATTCAATACTAAATATCATGTAACCTAATACACAAAATTGATCATCCTACTTCACCATATTTCATACACTAGAAACTTTTTGGAACAAAAAGTATATATTATATAAAAGATTCCTAATTTTGGGAATGGGTGCAGATTCATGTGGATAATAATTTATTGTCCCTGGGCCTACTGCACATGGAGAACTCCTGGTAAATAGTATAGATCAACCTTTTATCACATTTTTATAACATGGGGGAACCCATGAAATAACTATAGGGTCTTCAGAGAACTAGAATTACTATATCCACAGCTCACAGTATATCAATGTGGTAGTCAGTGGAAGGAATGCCGCTTACATTGCTGGCCAATAGGAAGAATGCCACCCTTACAGATAGCTAAAAAGATCATGGGTGTCATAATAAACTAAGAGTAAAAAAACTGCACATTGCTTAAGGAACCCCTAGAAACCTTTGGAGGAATCCTGGTTAAGAAACATTAGTATAGATACAGCCTTATAATAATGAGTCATCTATTAGTGCAATGTATGGAAACAATGGTTTCAATGAAGTAGACCTAGGAGTCAATAAAGAACATTTTACTCAACAGGCTATGGTGAGTGGGCATAAAGTCAACAAAAAAGCCACCTACTAAACCAATGTGTAGCACAATCAAATATATAAGTGTTATTTCCTGTGTACCTACCCTAACCAAGAAAATGTATTAGTTGTTACAAAAAAATGTCACAAAGAATTTACCATGAGATATGATTCTATTAAATATTACTAACTTCTTCCTAGAATTAAGGAGGTTCATTAAGGTGCCATTTGAGAAGGGTAGAAGAAAGGTGCCATTTAATATGGCAACAACATCTCAACTTATTTGTCATTAGTCAGTATATTTCACATAACAAAGTCCCGGGGTATATATGGTTATTGATACAATACATAGTGCCTTATTTTTTAAAGCTCTACAAGACTGGAGAAGATGGACTATCATGGGAGATCCAGTTTTGCCGATCACTGAGGTTCTGCTATGATAATCTATCTTCTCCAGTCTTGAAGACCTTTATTAAATCAGGCCCATAATACCTTTATTGGCAATCATCGGGTGTTACTAGCCAGTCTCCGAATGTGGCCAATACAGTTATATGATTAGTACAAAGGTAAGTATCCATTTTTCTAGTTTGCCTTGATTTCTTTTTTTACGGCTTAAGCCGATGATGGTTGTTTTGACAGTATAGGCCCGGACGGGCTTCCATCCTGCGGTAGGTTCTTATTGTCATTCCTGCACTCAAACATCCTGTTCCACAATACAGAATTTGACGAGCTTAATCATGCTGAAAAACTGTTTGGCTACGTATTGTCTGAAATGATTTTGTCCTTTCCAATGACAGCAAACGAATGTAAAGCCAGGAATTTTGTGACAATGAGAGTCTCAATATGATCAACGTCCATGTTTATGCATAATCATGTTGTATTATTGGAATGTGGATTGCAGCTATAAATGTCAGACCCGCTATGAATGTTTATGAATCTATTAAAAAAATTGAGAGAACCCTCATTCATTGGGCTGCAAGTGTTCCTTTACGATGGCTTTTACAATTGCATACTTTAAAATGGAAATAGGACCTGGGCATGAACTGTCTCTGACTCTAACCAGTGAAATGATCAAATAGGTGATTTCACTCCGTCTTGGCTATAAACGGCACTATTATATTAAAATCACATTAGACTGAGAGGAGATATTACCGGAATTGTCCTCTGTTGGAATTAAACTTTATTGAAACATATTTTTCCACTTAAATTAATCCAGGCTTTTTTTAAGTTGACAAATTAAAGAAAACTTACAAGCAAGATCTGACTGGCCCAGAAAAATTCTCTGGTGGACCTTTTGGTGCCATATAGGGGGGTCACAGGATAATCATCTGGCCTTCTGGTGGGCCCTTGGCCCTTTTCATTGGCAAATACTATCTAAAAGTTTGGCCCTTGGACCTTGCTGCCTTACAAAAATTAGGTCATTGTTCCAGGAAAGCTATATTTTCGGGTGGGCCTTCCATCTCACTTCCTTAAGTTGGACTCGGTCCAACCTTGCATATAGACTCGTTTCATTAGCAGCTAGATTGAGTTATTGTTGTATTTATATTTTTGGTTAACTTTTTCATGATTGATGTACTTTATTTCATTTTGTATGCTGATATGTAGATTCTTTCTCTAGTAGCTATCTGTATTTGTTCACAGAGTCTCAATTTCCTTGATTAACAGATCCAATATCTATTTTCAGTAGGATATGGTTTGGGGTTTATTTACTAAAGAATTATAAGCAGTTCACTTAGCAAAGTGATTTATCCCCTTGCACAAACTAGTTCACAGATGCAACCTAGCTAAATTCAACCATCCACATGTGCAACAAAACTCTTTTAGATTCCTTGCATGTCATTGGGTATCATTGCAAAGTGAATTTTCGCTGTATTTACAGAATAGCTGAATTATCCCTTGCAGTGAAATCATTCATTTAGCTAAGTGAACAACCTTTCTGTATATTTTTTAAAAAATGCCACATGGAGGGTGGACTGCTCCATCAAAGTCAATTTGGAGTCTACTTTCCCATGCTCATTCCTAGCCCTGCATATACCTTTTTCCTGCAGTCTTCAGCCAGGTCCTATGATGTCATTGGCCCCACTTCCTCCTCGGTAGCAACATTTATTCTTTCTTAACTTTTTCATTCTGCAGTTCTGCAAACCCAGGCTTTGTTATGACAATCCCCCATGGTGACAATTTACTTCCTTTAACCGTGAAGAGGAGCTTGGCCTGCACCAGGTGGTAAGTCTGTAGGGGGCAGTTTTTGAGAGGAGATGAGTACTACAATTTATTTTTTTATTATCATTTCAGTAGGCATTTGTCTTTCCTATTTAATAAAACAAATGCTGAAGTTTTACTTTCAGCAAATGTAGGAAACAAATCTCACTTGCCTTGTTAGTAAATCCTCTGAGAATAAGGAAAACAGACTAAACATTTTCAGTTTACCAACAGTTCTTCCTTCATAAATGAGTGATCTCAGGAAAAATAAGATATTTTTAGAAAAGCAGATTTTTAGTGTAGAAACAGAAGGCATCTTGCTGGACAGGAAAATCTTTCCAACGATGGAGCTGAAGCATAGCCCACTGAAGCGTTAATGTCTGAGTCTAATGCCTGAGTCTCCTAAAGCTTCTTCCAGATTCCAAGATGCCGCGAAGGGCGGACTTTGGGCTGAAAAAAAGGTGGTAAAGAGCAGGAAAACTTACCTAAATTCCTGAGGCATAAACCAGGCTGGCTGCAGTAGAAAAGGCAAGGCGATGCTGAAGCTTTCTGTGACATAGGTGTTGAAGATATGGCGCCATCTTGGATATCATGTATTGTTCCAAGGCGGAGGTTTCTGAGGCTTGTATCTCCTTTTTTTCTTGGCCATCATGGAAACAGCCTGGGATGTGTGATCACTGAGATAATCATCTCTGAATGCCACCCAAATATCAGAGTTCCAGATCTATGCATCCATCTTGGATGTCAAGCAGCCAGTTTTATTAACAATTGTTCTTGGACACTAACAAAATACTACTGGAGTTAAACAATCTGTTTCATGAGGGGGTGCTGAGAAATTCTGAGAGCCAGAGTTATGAATTAACACATTTATTCAACATGTTCCCCCTTGAGACTGATGCACTTGGTACAGCATAGTTGCAGCTTTTCTAGACCGTTCAAATAAAAGTCCTTTGGTTGGGCAGGAAACCAGCTCTCAGAAGTATCTTTGACGTCAGAAATGTCCTCAAAACGTTGCCCCTTTAGGTGTTTCTTCAAATTCGGGAAAAGATAATAGTCTGAAGGGGCCAGGTCAGGTGAGTAGTATTTTTCCATGGCGTTTTGTCTTAATTGCCTCCTTCAGCTGGTCCAGGAGGTTAGCATAATACTGTCCGGTGATACTAGAGCACTGAGGTAGGTAGTCCACCAACAGAATACCGTCATGGTCCCAGAAAACAGACGCCATGACTTTTTAGGCCAATTTCTGGGTTCAGAACTTCTTCGGCCAGCGGGGACCCCCTGTGGCGCCATTCCTTTGACTGTTCCTTAGTTTCAGGATCATATATGTGGAGCTGGGTTTCATCCTCAGTCACTAACCTAGCCAAAAAGTCCTGTGCAGCTTCAAAAAGGGCCAAAATGGCTTTGAATGCTTAAACTCGTTCCTTCTTCTGATCACTGTTCAAACATTTCAGAACCCACTTCGGTGAAAGCTTGTGCATGTGTAGGATAGTGGTGATAACAAACCCAACACGCTCCCGTGAGATGTCAAGTATCTGGGCTAACTTTTTTGCGGATATTCGCTGGTCCTCAATAATTAGCTCATGGACAGCATCGCCAGTTACTGGGTCAGTTGAGGTTGGGGGGTGCCCACTGTGGGGCTCATCTTCAACTCTGAAAGGCCCAATCTTGAAACAAGATATTCAGGTTTTGACTGTATACTTTGTGCTGTAGGAAGGACACTTCTCCCCCAGTTTGTGACATCTCAGTGTGAATGTCCTTTGCTGACTTTCTCTGGAGAAACAAAAACTTCATGATGGCCCATAACTCCAACGACGTGAAACTTACTTGTGCCTATGCTATCACAGCTTCTCACTAAAAGAAAAAACAGTTTTAGGAATCACAAAAAAATGATATTTGAACAGTTACATACTAAGATATTAGGCTGTCATATGCCCCCACACTCATTTTTCTATTTTATCTGGAAGGGGGCAAAGCCAGGAACTTCTCAGCACCCCTTCGTATAATACTGCTTTGTTATGTGATTGAGAAGGAGACATATTTTTACAAGGCCATTTTGCGGCCAACTTACATATCATCAGCCCCGTAGTCAACCTTCTCAGATTTACAGGGAACAATCCTTTTATAAAACTCTGCATCCTCGTAATTTCTATGGTCCTGATCTTCACATTACTGCAGTTAATACATAATCCAACAACAAGAAGTTGTGGAAATAGGTAACCCAATACCAATATGCTGGTCATTGTATAAAACTTCCCATTTCTATAAAATATTGTTGACTTTTTTTTCTAACTTTTAACAAGGAGCCCATAAATCATCTACAAGTTGCATAAATGTAAAAAACTAAAATTGCCCAAACTGAAAATTCAGAAATTAAACATTATTTTACTCATTTACCTCCCGTGGCTACAACTTCAATCATTAAAGACGTTCAAGGATGGAAAGTCAGAAGATTCATTAATTATAGTCTCAAGGGTTTATTGTAAAGCCTACTGCAAAGCTCTGTGTTAAATTAAAGCATGACTGGTATTTTAGCTGCTTGTAGATTTGTGTGAAGGATTACAATCTTAAAATGAAAAAACAAATAAAATCTTTTACGATAACTAATGATGTAAATGAAAATAAAGTTGGACTTCTAATGGTCATTAATCTTCTTTGTCATTTTTCATGTGTTATTCATTTCATGGAGAAATCTTTTTTTTTTTGCAACTTTTTTTTTTTCTTACTCTCACTCTTAGATACAATTGTATTATGATGGTGAAAAAAAAATAGAGAACTCATAATATGTGTACCTTTCTTCCTTTTAGATGAGGAAGAATCCTAGCCAATACTTTAATTTAAAGGAACTACAGCTCCCATATTCACCTAAATATAAATAGACTCAAATATAAAACAAAGTTCTTATTTTTACTTGAAAATACAGGCAATTGCTTAGGCTCATGTATAAACCTAGGGCACAAAATGCTTCCAGAACTACTAATGAATAATTCATAGCAAACTATATTAATAATAATGTGAATAAATGCATCCATGGTATAGTATTTCTCAAGCATTTATTTAGGATGGGAAAAAAATGAAAACATTTGGAGAGTCTTTTCACAGGGTATAGTATTTTGTCCTTCTGAGTTGGTTATAACGGGTCACTTGCTCTTATATATTGGTTTGTAAATTATTATTGAGTTCTCATAGTGTGTGACAAATTCTAATATTGTCTCTGATAGCAAAAGGTGTCACAGATGTCTATTACTCACTGTATGTATAAACATAGCTCCATCTAGTAGTGTGAGTGAACAAATCTTGGTCTATACTCAAGTATATACATTCATGATTGTGTTATTTATGAGCCAGCAGCTTAGCCAGCTAACTCCAAATAATGTTTTATTAACTTTTTATTACAATCATAAATACAAACATGCACACTTGTCTCCAACAGCAAGAAAAAAAAGATTAATTACCATCAATTGTCAACCTTTTGTTTTCATTTACATCATTAGTTATCATAGGAGATTTCTTTCATTTTAAGATTGTACTCCTTCACACAGTAGTATTTCATGGTGTGACCTGAGTATAAACCAATTTTCTTCTAATAGCATTTTGGAGGGGAAAAAAACATGGGTTATAATTGAGTAGATAAAGTATTTGTGATCAAACCATAGAGCATTTATTTTACCATACCTGGCATAGCCATGAGAAGTTTTGAATATTATTACCCCTATTTTATACTGTAGGACAATTACATCACAATACTAACATCATTAACACCATGGTGAATTCTCTATATGGATATTTGAGAAATATTTACGGTATATACTATATATATAATAGTAAACATATATATCAGTGCCTCAATCCAAGGATGACTACATGGCATTTTTCAGGTCTAGCTTCCTAATGGTTGTGAGAGTGGACCATGACTGTGTAATATGCATTGAAATGGTCACTTCTAGTCTCCAAATGCCAGTGTAATAATGCAGAAATGCTTCTGGGAGGCAAGAAAAGGGCATTGTGTTAAGTTACTTTTATGGGTAGTGCCTGCACAGGGACCTTTATGGCAGTTATTAAATGTCATTTTCTTTTTTTTAAATTACATGTTAAAGATAGTATGACATTTTATTATTATTATTTTATGCATTGCTGGTTAAAAAACACAGCAAATGTATCATAACTTGGGGATTAATTGAAACTGTGTTGTCTAAAACTCAAAAGTCCAGCCTGTATCATGTACGTGTAAGAATTGCAATGTCTATATATAACAATTTTATATAGGTCACACTTCCTCTTTTACAAAATATGTCTGTCTGATAATGGAGGAAATTGTCCTCAACAGCTGGTGTTCTCTGCTGCTACATGTTTCACTGCCATCAACTGATGGTTTATTGGAGACCGCTGTTGTGATAATATTGAACAGCTGCATGTTATCAAATCCACCTGCATTCTGAATGAGGCCAGATGAGCATGCTCCAGGGCTGTGCTGACCCTGGCCAATTCTCCAGTGGCTGGTATTGATCGAGGAAGCCGTCTTTGAATGCACAGGACATGGCTTAATTGGCTCATACAACACAACCCTTTCCAATCAGTGATGATACAAAGTTATGTCACCAAATATAAAATGCACCTGGCACCTTAGCTTAGGGCTTGCTCCAACCTAGCATGGCAGATGCCTTCTACATTCATGCTATGGGTGCCTAAAATGTACAATGTACAATTTGTAGTTGTAAGGGAACCAAAGCATATATAGGCTTTCTTTGTGTCCATGCTGCAGAACATTACTCCAACCCTAGGTAATGCCCAGGTGAGGTTTCTGATCTTCTGGGCCCCCCTGCGGTGCTCGTAGGTTCCTCCTGCTGAACTTTACCCATTTCAGAGAATGGCTGGGAACCACAAGCACTCCCCATTTTTGAAGTGGCAGCTTCAAAGGAAACTTCGGCAAGGGGGTTATTCAATATGTCATTGAAGGCCAGATGAGGAAAATATTAATCAACCCTTGTTTTCTTAAATGCAATGATGTTTTTTTATGTAAATGAATAAAAGTAATTGGATAATAAAGTAGAACCCAAAGAGAGTGGGGAGTTGTGTGGTATATTCACATTACGATTTGTTAAAAAAATCAAAAACACTTTATTTCAAACATGTTAAAAAGCTTTTTACTTTCCAACAAACATTTAAAAAATGTGAATATGTTTTGAAATATACAGATAAAAGATTCAATATCTTGTAAGAGAGGGTCCAAAATGAATATTGAAGGATTTTTATATCCCAACGTGTTTCGCAAGGTGAACCTGCTTCCTCAGGGAAACATTACAAATGTACACAGATGGATTCAATTAATACAGAGATAAAGACCCAGTTCCTGGGAGCTCGGCTTGCACAGACAAGTAGGTTCTTACAGGTATGTATGGATGGTAAAAATCTGGTTGGTACAGGTGTGTCTGGTTAAATACAGTTAGATATGGTTGTTTGTCTAAAAAACTTTGAATATTGAATCAAGACAGAGTCTTTCTGACGTTAGAACAAGAAAATACATGGGGAAAGTAACTCTAATCCATTCTGGAGAAAGAAAAGTTGCCAAGTTTCACAAGTTTTTTAACAAGTTTAAAATAAATTGTTTTTGATACTTTTAACAAATTGTAATGTGATTATATTACACAACTTCTTACTGTATTTGGGGTTTCACATTACTACCCAATTTCTTTCATTCATTTCAATACCCAAGGGAGGTGGTAAATGTGAAATATAATTTTCTGCAGAAGATTGAGTATATTTGTTTTTTATGTAAAATAAATACAGGTAGTCCCTGGGTTACATACGAGAAACTGACTGTGGGTTTGTTCCTAAGTGGATTTTGTATGTAAGTCAGAACAGGTAAATTATTTTAATAAATGCAATTAGGACGGATGTTTGTCCCAACATAATATTAGGCAGCGTGGTGTCAGTTACTGTAAAAAATCTGCACTGTGAGTTAATCACAAACAAAGCAAAAAGAACTTTATGGAGCCTAGACATTCATTATCTTCTTAAGCAAGTTGTGCTTTGATATGCAAAAAACAAAAACAAAAAACAATTGCAGTGTTTGTCTTGGTCATTAAACACTTACAAGAGCTTGCAGAACAGCAAAAGATTTCTTCTGCAAGCCATGCAAACCACCCCTTTCCCCCATCGATCCTCCGTCCTGCACACCAAGGAGCAGGGAAGCCCCATTCATACCTAGGAGTCGTCTGTATGTCAGATGTCCTTAACTTGAGGACTACCTGTATTTATTTCAGGCAACTTGTATACTACTTGAATTCAGTCACCTATATTGCCTTAAAATGTTCAGTACACTCAGAATTATTGGGTTTTAGTTGCACCTTTGTGATGCCACTACAGACCTTTGAAAACACATTTCACTTATAACAGGGCGATCTCTTGCCTAACACAGTAATTGTAGATCCCAAATAAAACCTCATAAAACTATATTATAGGCTGAATAACCATTGTTAACCTCTCATTTTATTTTGTTGAATGCCTGTTAAGTTTGTCTGGCTGCTGCTATTTTCAGTGACCTCACTTAACCCGACTGTACAGAATGACAGGTCCTCCCTCTGACATAAGCCTGGCTTGTGATTTACCATCTATTCTGCAAACCCGCCTGCTACTTGTCATACTGATTCTGCAGCATCAGGTAATATTAGTTATTCTGTTTTCTGTGGTGTCATATAAGCCAACATTTCATTGTGTGTCCGACAGGTAAGCACAAGATGTTAACCTATTTCATCAGCTTTTCCAGCAGAAGACAATAGCATTATCAGATATGAGTCACCTGGCTTGTCTTGACTTCAAATCATCTCTTGTTTTCTTCTGGATAAGCTGCACTACAAATCTTCTTTGAAATAAAAAACAGAAAGTGATTATGTTATTGTTTTGGGAAGCTTGCGACGACTGTGGTTCCAAATGATTTGTTAATATTAAGCAATCCAGCTAATTTTATAGGGCAGGGTAAAGACCACTTGCTTGAATTTATTATGCTTTGTCTGTCAATATACCTCAGAAGTAATTTTTTATAAAAATGAATACATCAACATTGATTAAACAACTCATCCAATTTTAGGATGCAATGCTAACGTTGACCATTGAAAAAATATATTAGCTTTAAAGGTGACCCATTGGTATTCCTGATGTAAAAGTATTAAAAGTTTGCAATGTTTTAAATTCTTGTGAGCATCATTGATCATTGTCAGCTCTGAATTCTGGACTACAGAACTCTCCACATGTATAAATTGATTTTTTTTTCAAAGAAAAATAATACTGTTACCTTTACTCCCAAGACCTTTGCCACATACTGCGTGTAGGTAAAAGGCTATTGTAGTGGCAGGGCTGTGCCCACATCAATAAAGACTGAACTACACAATAGGTTTCTTTATGTGTATTAAAAAGAATTTTTAAAACATTCTTTCAACTTTAGAATTTGCAGAACAAACCCAAATTTTCTCCCTTTGTCCGTATAGTTTCCAATTTCACTTTCAAACACTTATTTTCAAATTGACCCCTCTGTTACTATTATCTAGTAGTGTTGGTGTTTGAATTCGGGTTGTCCTTATATTAAACCCGAATATGGCTGTTCGAATTCGGATAGACCTGAACGAAAAAACGAGATTCAACGGTAAAACTTTGGATAAAAAAAATGGAAAAAAATGTGTTAAAAAAATAAAAATTATTGGTAAATTAATTTATTTAGTGTTTGTGTTTATTTAACTATTTTGCTTTTTACAGGTTATCCTACAATGATATCTTTTACTTTGTAACACACTTTCCAGCACAGTAATATTATGATACATTTGTTACATTTTTCTTTTATCCAATGCAAGAAAAATGTAACAAATGTATCATATTACTGTACTGGAAAGTGTGTTACAGACAGTAAGAGATACCTCTAGTGCGGGGCATCTTCTCAATGATTTCAGCTGTGGCTGCAATCATTGAGAAGAGTGTGTGATCCCCAAAGCACTACAGTTAAATTAACCTGTAGTGCCCCAGGGGACCATAGTGGAACTGCAGAGTTCATCATGTGACCGTGGGAACTTTGCGGTCACAGCTGTGACTGCAGGCGATTCCCGGGCACTAGAGGTCGAATGGGGACAAGTTTCCCCATTCATCAACTCTAGTGCCCTGTGTTCTTGGATAGAGAAACTTTATCCAAGAACACATACTACTAGCAACAGCAATCAGGATCGCTGTTCCAGTCCTGTAGTATGTGTTCCTGGATAGAGTTTCTCTATCCAATAACACATACAACTACCGGTAGTAAAGGGCTGCAAGAGCAATCTGATTGCTGTTGCAGCCCCTAATGGTTCCTAAAATTATTCCAAATTCCCCCACCCTTGACTTCAATGGTATTCAAATTCGGCATTCGATCACCCAAACAATATCTCTCTATTCAATCGAATAGCTGTCGAATCTAATGGTGAGATATTCAACCAACACTATTATCCAGTATTTATATAGTGCAGAAATACTATGCAGTGCTTTACAAAGTCCATTTTCATGTCACTGGCTGTCCCTCAAAGGGGCTTACAATCTAATATCCCCCCCATAGTCATATGTCATTGCCTAAGGCCAATTTGAGGGGAAGCCAATTAACCTAACTGCCTATTTTTGGAGGAAACCCACCCAAACACAGGGAGAACATACAAGCTCCATGCAGATCGTGTCCTGGCTGAGATTCGAACCTGGGACCTAGTGTTGCAAAGGCAAGCGTGAAACCATTGAGCCAGCTGTTTGCCTATATGTGTGTAAAACAGGATGTTTCCTTCATGTATTACAAGAGAACACTGACCTTTGACCAAGTAACATCATTAATGGTAGTTACAGTCTCAGACAAATAAAGGTGAAGTGTTTATGGCAGTGATTCTCAACCAGGGTTCCTCCAGAGGTTGCGGGGGGTTCCATAAGCCAGGGGTCCCCAACCCTCTGTCCACAGCCTACTAGTGGGAAGCAGCTATGGCCGATGCACCCCTCAGCAGGGTAAGGAGAAGGACCTTGAGGGGGGGAGCACCGGCCAGAGCCGCAAATCATGTCTCCTGTACGCCTCGCAGTCTTAGGACGGGTTGTGTCTCTGGTCTGAGCCTGTGATGGGAGAGAGGGTTTTGGCATCACGTCGTCACTCTGGGGGGAAGTTTCTCCCCCTTTGAGTGACACATGGCTCCCTGCACATGTGTGGTCTGAAGTCTGTGAGATTAGTGATTCCTGAGCTCCAAAAGTTTGGGGATCACTGCTATAAGCAATTACCAATTACCAATTTGTGACTCCCAGGTCAGTTTGAGTGTCACCACTGAAATTTTTTGGCTATCTCTAAGGGTGATGTTCTTCCTATTGACCACCACATTTACGCTATGGATATAGTAATTATAGGAGAGGTTCCCTGACATCCTGCATGTTTGTTCAAGGGTTCCCCCATGCTAAAAAGGTCAAGAAAGACTTGTTAATGTTGGATGACTAAGACCATCGTCGACCATACTAATTTTACTGTGAATGAAGAGGACAGTAGCCCAGCAACCAACCATCTTTAAAAAACTTGGATCCAAGTTTTTGACCTTATTTACCAAACTTCACAATAGCCATACATGTACAATATGCAATTAGATAAGCAACCTATGGAATCTTCGTTATATCAGTCTGCTTTCAAATTTTCAATATGGATTTCTGGAGATGGGAAAGATAAGTATACACCTGCTTATTTTAAAGGCATGATCATTTTGAATTGTGGTAGATAATGACAGGGTTACAATAAATATCCAGGTAGGTGTGGTAATGGAGTCCGTATTTTGTGCAGTGTTAAAGACAATGACCTGGGTCCTTTTAGGTTCTTAGTCTTAAAGGACCTGCATTGTGATGTTACAAAGGGGTGAATTGACAAAGCCAGGTAGAAGAACTGAAAAGACCATTAAGCAATCAGCAGTCCTCCTGCCACATGATAGAACATTCAGGTAAGCAAATCTTGGTTACTTAAACCTTTTCAATCTTTCAATCTACATATTTTTAGCTGGCTGGGGCAAGGGATGGACAAACAGACTTTTTTTTAAAACTAAACTTTTTTTAAAACTGAAACACTTTCCTTTACTTAGAGCCCTTGATGCCTCCACAACTGGCTTCCATTTGGTCTTGATTCTTTCTTCATCCCAGTGTGAAGGAACCATTGGGTGCGGACATCTTCTTCCTTCAGCTTTCAAAGTTACCCAACCTTGAACTGTGCAGGCACGAGATCGGGGGACGTTTCCACCTGTAATGCAAAAATAAATAAATAAACGTTATGCCAATTTCACTGGCCTGGCAGTAAAGACAGAAAGGGTAAAAAATGTGGTGATAGGTGATAATTTGGACCTTAGTTGGCAAATATCAGGTTATTATGCAGAAATATTGGAAACAATTAATTCACCTAAGCATTATCATGCCTCTATACATATTCAGCTGCAGTTATATATTTGCTGTTTAAACCATACAAAAAGTAAAAGGCCCAGAACAGCACAACAAAATAATCACTGACCTGTAACAAATATGTTCCTTCCAAATTAAAGCTTGCTGTGTATTATCCAATTACTTCTACCCTGTATTTCAACAGCAAAGTGCACACGCTTGATTGGAAAAGTTCAATGGAACTAATAAATGGATTATAGACAGTATGATGGAGGAGAAAATTAAGTTTTGTGTTATTTTCAGAAACAACTGGCAATATTTTAAATGAATTATTTTACTGGTGCCTGTATAATTACCTGCTTCAAATTAGGTTTTATCATGCAGCAGCCTGTTAAATGTACGAGGAGGAACATGCATCTCCATCAGATTGTTAAGGGAAATCCATCTCTGAAATGGAATATGATGATATTTGTATTTAAAAATGGGAATGCGGATTAACAAAGTAATTTTGTTACGGTTGAGTTACGCTTTACAGTATTGTATTTTTAAGGCCATTTTTGATGCACTTTATATAATTAATTTGTACATGGCTTTCTGGAATTTTTACCAAAGAGCTTATTTTATTTTTTATTGCCTATATAAGAACTTTTTAACAACCTCTTTACATAAACTAAAGTGTGTTGTATGGATCACTTGTTTCCTGCATGCTCATTGAGAAGTGGTATTCTTGGTGCAGAACAGCTGAAGGAATTATTTAAAGTGGAACTTGGGAACTAAAGTGTTCCTAGGAGATTTTACATGGAAGACATGGTCGCTTTGGATGAAAAAGCCTTTCCCTGTATGTTAAAATATTGTATATTAGTGTGCAGGGCATACTTTTAGTCCTGGTATACATGGCCTGGTATGCAAGGGCTGATTCTCACTTCCAATCCAATTTCAATCCAATAAAATAATCAGATCTGAAGTTTTTGTGAAGGAAAATTAGAAGATGACAAATCAAAGACAACTGATTTTTGGGTTTCCTAATGAACATGGATAGCTTGTTGGTAAGTATCACCTGAAATCATACAAGGTATGTTGTGTATATAAGTGGTCCCCAACCTTTTGCAGCTCACTGACTCCAGACCGCACATGCGCAGAGATCCGTGTGTCATGATACCAGAACCTGCTCACTGCCCTGAGCCTGCGATCCGTATGGGAGACATGGTCCTTGGCTCTGGCTGCCGGGGGGTGCACTTTTGGTTTATTACTCTTTATTTACTAGACTAAAGGTGAGGTTGCCGTGTGGTTTTTGCATCCTCATGCCAATGAACCGATGCCTCTGGGAAGATGCTCACCCACCCACTACACCCAAATGTAGAATGAAAGGAGCAGCAATGAGCAGTTCACTACCACTCACTGCTGCTGGCCACTGTCAAATGTGTAAGAACAGCTAACCAGTGGTGCTGGCCAATGTTCGACTAGCAAAGTGCAAGCTGCCATGAACTGTGCAGTATTACTTATCCCCACAGCAGGTCGGAACCTAACCTCAAGTAACACCCACAGGTCTTGTCCCTCCTTCAATCGGTGACTGGACAATGCAAGGAAGGATAACAGACTGACAAGCTCATCCCTCTGCCATTGCGTTCAATAAGCATGCTTCTTGCTGCACTTTTGCTTGCAGCACACTTGATTGGCTCCCAGTCTTGCCCGCCTTTATGCTGTATTAGACACTGCAGGAAGATGATCCCAGGTTAAATTCAGGTACCTACTCGGGTACTTACATGGTAAAATGAATTGTTTAATACAAAACTGCATTAACTGTTGGTGTTATATGTCAACCTTGAGTTTAACTTTAAATCCCGACAGGTGACCCAGCATGATTCTATGCTATTCAAAGTTGAAATAAACAGACTGTGCTCCGGCTTAAAAAAAAAGAAAACCAGAATCAGTGGTAAATAAAAAAAAATATTTACAAATCTCTACTTCCTGCAAATTTGTCAAATCTGGAACTAATAATAAATCCATCCACCTACTTTTAATTAAAATGTCACATCTTCAATTCAATAATCTTGTTTCGTCTTTTTATTATTATTATTATTATTATTATTATTATATTATACTTTTATATACTTATCATATTTGTTTGTATATTAGTTAAATATCTATTGTAAGATGTATTTCCATATAAACAGACTTATAAAAGACATAATAAAATGGCAGGTAATAAATTAAGATGCCTCAAAACTCAGCTGTCTATGTCCCAGGGTTAGGAGCCTCACCAGAACATTAGCCTTTCCAGAAAGAGAAAAAAGAAATCTTTTAGAGCAAACGCTTTAGGCCATTTAAAGTATATGATAAGAATAATTCATTCCTATGCACTTGATAAAACCAGGTTATTATAAACAGTAAATTTAAAGAAGACTTCCAGGTTTAATTTTCCACATGGGAAACCCTTGCTTCATATAGATACTGAATGTTAAGCAATAAAGTTGTAATGTGTCGGGGGGAAAAATTGCTGTAAGTTTTGTTTTTTGTTGTAAGTTTGTTAAACAGAAAATGATGTGGTGGATCTGATCTTCCCTAAATAGTTTGTACCCCAGACCGGGAATCTGAAAACGGTATAGTTTTATATATCTAAAAGTATATAGTGTATGTCACTGGTGAAAAGTAGTGATGAGCAAAATTGGGAAATGTATTTTTGCTAAACTTTTGCAAGGAAGGACTTTTGCAAGGACATTTTTGGGCAAATTTCAGTGAAATCTATGGTGTGGTGGAAAGAAAGTGAGTGGGATGTCCTATCTGTAGGATGTTCAAACTGGAACTCCAGCTAAAACTTACTTTGTTGTGGATAAATGGGGAAAGCTTTAAATTTTTTTGTCTCGATTGGAAACATTTCTCTTCATTTTCTGGGGAACTGAGAGCGAAAAATTAATGTTTTTGCAGTGAAAACTTTATTTTCAGTAGTGGTGATTTTTTTTTGTAGAAAATATATAAACCCTTTTTTTTTTTTTACTTAATAAATTTTTTAGCTATAGCTATAAAGTGCCTGTGCAGCCACCTGGCACAACCAATAAGAAATCAACCACTTCCTTTCTATATAAGTTACATTATGTTTCTTGGAAACATAATAAAGTTCATAATAAGCCCAATGTGATTAAAATAATTCCACTACTTTTTTTATTACCACCATAGATTTTTAATAAAATTTGCTCTAAGAGATTTCCTTTTTTGAAAAAAGTATGGAAAAAAAATCTTCTCAACTTTGTTCATCACTACTTCACCAGGGACGTACACTATATGATGAAAAAGTTTATAGACTGACTACCTGACTATCACACCTACGTATATGATGTGCCATTTCAATGGTGTTGGCCACAGCTTTTCAGCTCTCAGTCTCAAGGCTTCTGAGAAGGCTTTGCACAAGATTTTGGAAATGGGAGCCCGTTTAGTATTTGTGAGTTCAGGTGCTGGTGTTGGAAAAGAAGTCCTGGCTCACAATTGGTATTCTTATTTATTCAAGTGGTTAGTAGGGTTGAGGTCTACGCCTTTTTTCAGGCAACTTGGGTGGCTGATATTCACATCTGGTTGAACCAGGTCTTTATAGTGCTTTCTTTTGCAGAAGGGAACAGTGATATTGTAACAAAGAAGGGTCAACACACAATTGTCTAAAAAAAAATATTATTTAGGAATCTCAATCTCAATGCAGTCAGAAAATTCACTTCATTTTTAATTATATTTGAGTCTCAACAATCCTATGTTTCTTTGGGCAAATAAACTATGAATAAACTGATGAATTAACAATAAACTATATTAATATTCCTGGCATCTACAGCAACTACTTTTTTTAAAATTCTTGTATACCAGACTCACAATGGCCATTAGTGGCCATGCAGAATGGAAGCTATAAAATATTTATATCCACTATATAAATATATATAGCAGATAAAAAAAGAGAATTAAATAATCATAATAAAAAATCCCTAATATAATACATAAATAAAGTCCATAGAAACACGCTATACATTCCCTTTAAGTTGTATAAAGCTTCAAAGTATAAAGTTGTACAAAGCTGTAGTATTAAGCTTTTACAGCTCAGTGGTTGGGAATTCATTAGGGAGTACTTCTTGGCATTAAATGAACAGCATCTGACAAGGCATTACTTAATATAAGGGCTTATTAGGCTATTAACACATTTGTTGTAACTGTACAGTTAAAGGAAATCTAATCTAAGTTTAAAGTGTGGATTGCCAAGTACCCAGAGAGCGGCTTATCTCTAAATATATATCAGAACCTTTTCTCTTTCTACAACCGCTGATAAGTGAAGCCATTAGCACCAACTAGTTTACTTCTGTTAATGGAAGCCGTCAAAAAGCAAAATACCTGCGATAGAAGCCTCTGATGTAAGCTGCCACTTGTAGGGAAAACTGAGGACATTTTTTTATTTGATATAGATTGATATATTTATACATATAGTTTATTCTGTGTTTCTTTGGCTTCTTCAGGATTTAAAGAGTTACAAACCTGACAAAGTCTTTTTACAGATTATTTTCATATAGATCTACAAAACCTAACGTAATTAATATGTAATCTGGATTTGTCATGCTTAAGTTTTCAAAAGCCATGCCCAACCCAACTGTCCTGGATCCCGAAACATCTTAGAAAGTCCCGTGGGTTCAGGATCATGTATCACCACAGAACCAATAACAAGTACATAGACCAGTCTGTCCCAAACTTTTCAACACGGTGGAACCTGTGGCATGGTGGTCAATGGGAAAAATGAATTTTATTGAAACGTTATAATTGTCCTTGATCAACTTTGCTTTAGTACACAAAGAGGTTTATCTGTACGGCAGCAAATCCCTGCTGGGGAATCAGCTACTGCCCTTGAAACACCTAGACCTGGAACCATTATTTCAGATTCATCACTTCAAAAATAGACCCCTAAATGTTACCCACAAGGAGTTTGGATCCACTTTAAACTGAATCTTAAATACCCTCGATTAGTTTTCTGACAGCATTCAGTAAAGAACCAGCTAATAATAAAATAGAATAGAATATTTTTCCCAGTTCTATGTACATGAGATTTTTGTCTAAGTAATACATAACTGAATTAAATAGTAATTTTATCATCCAGGAATTTGAGCTTTTAGTTGTAGCTTTTTAAACTACTAATTCTATATCAGTCTTTTTCAACTCATAGAAAAAAAAGCTGTAAGGCTTATGCTAAGACATCAAAAAGAACAGAACTTTTCATTTATGTTTCCCATTGGTCTATTTGAGAAACTGTTTGGGGAATGTTTCCATATAGAAGAGAAGCAAGCATGTCATTAAACAAACTTTGGAAACTCCAAGGCTGTAAATTATCTGAAGTTCTTCTTGGGTAACTTGGGTACCACAGACGACCCATAAACTGAATGCTCCAAGCAAGCAGAGCGCACATTAAAGATGAGCTATAACCTTTCACTGCTAAATAAAGGAAGTTTTCTTTTTTTTTTTACTTTGAGTGATACATTGAACAACGGGAACAAAAGTGAAGGTTTAAAGTTTATGTACAGCTAAAACTTTTTTTGTTTTATATAGAGGAAAGGAGAGTTGGTACATGTGTCAGGTAAATGCCCCAAATTTAAATACTTCTGGAAGTAGGTTATAAATATTGGAAACAAATGTTCATGGACTAATCTGTCCCTTAGGATCTATAAATTTTGCTTCTCAATCACAACATGTTCTTGAGAAAAATATATAAACACTTGGTGTCCAATCACTTAAGTGGCTAAGGTGTGCATCTTGGTGAAGTGCTGTCTTTTGGAACAATAGTTTACCAGAAATCCTCAAATTCCGGTAGGATTTTATGCCTAAGGACATGGAAGAAGTGGTGGTGGTCAGATTGAGGTGATCTATACATAAAATGGAACCTTGTTAGTAAACATTACAGTGAATTATTGTGATAACATTGGTAATATAGTCATAATTCATGTAGCCTATGTCTCCTAGTTCCCCTTTATTCCATTGGTGCAGTCTCCATAATACTCTTAGGCATTTGACACTTCTAGCCCATTCAAGTCAAAACTAAACAATAAACAATAAAAAGCATGGAAGAAACATAGAAACCTGTGGATTAGTTAGACACAGTCTGGTCTGGTTTGGTTCTTGTCTGGTCCTGGTCTAGTTTATTGTAAAGCTGGTGATCCTGGAGCATACCCATTGTAAATGCTGAAACACCGTCTTAGCTGCCTCTCATGTCTAATCGCCCAAATAATCTTGCCCCAATTTTCTCTCCTACTCCACTTTTTTCTCCTCAATTTCTCTTTTATCTATACACCCATCCATGTTCTAAGCTTCTGTTTTCAAATCACAGAAAGCTCTTAGGATGGTCTAAAACCTCCCAGACATGGCACAAATACTTCTACCTATCTTCACACAATGTTTTGAACATCTATGGCATTTATGTTTGGGTTTCTATGAACCTTGAATTCAGGATGTGTATGCTTTGAAGATTTGTTAAAGCTCTCCAAGACTGAACAAGATAGACGATCATGGGAGAACCTGGGTTTTTCAACAAACCTAAATAGGATTTCTTGAAAATGTTTTACTATTAGTTGGCAAAAATGTTCAACTTTGGACCAGATGTATTCCAAGTTTGCTGGATTGCCCAGGTTTGCTCATGATAGTTTATCTTCTCTGGTATTGAGGGACTTTACAAAGTTAGGTCCAATGCATAGAGAAGCAGAATCCAAGGTACATAGAAATTAGTACATTCTAGTAACTGGTACATTTCTTAAGATTCTTTGAATCCATGCCAGGACACTGTCCGCAAAGTATTTGCCTATGTTCATGTGGGTTTCATGTCTGGCTTTTCCCACACCTCCAAAAACCTCCAGTTGGGTTAATTGGCTCCCCTATCAGCTGTCCTTGGCTTGTGTGGAAAATGAGCAGCACAACCAAAGTGCAATGTGATCTGCTGAGTGCAATTTGGACACATGAGAATAATAATGAAGAATTCGAGCTAAATGAAGGTTGATCATTTGCTTGGGGTGCAAGGAGTTAAGCCCCAGGCACATTGGGTAAAGTCTAGGAACACATTTTTAAAGCTCAACAGCTCCCATTTAATCAGAACAAAAAACACCCCTTTCCATCTTTATTCCTATTATTCCTAGACATTCCCCATGAGTTAAATTATACAAAATGCAATATAATTCTCTTGTGTTATTCTAAGTGTAACCTTCTGGGAATGGTTCATTTTTCTCTTGTTATATATGATATATAACACGCTTATCAATTTCCACTTAGATTTATTGCTAGAATTCTTTTACCTGTTGAACTTTTGTCCAAGACATTGTGAAAGTGTTTTGTCAGATAAATGGCTTTATTTCATCTGGTGATGCCTGAAGTATATTATTAGAGAATGGCCTCAGGGACTGGCTAAATGATGAGCGGATGGCTGGGGAATATCATAGATCATTAAAAACTCAGAGAGAGAGAGAAGTTAGAAGATTTGCAGCCGGTGGCTTGTTTTCATACCTTGTTCATATGCTATTTTTTATAGAATATGGAAGGCATTATACTACTTTTTATTCTATTTTATGTAAATCTAGAGGGTTAAAGAGAATCTTCAGGTCTCTAAACTTATGCAACTGATACTTTTGATGTGACAAAATAAGTATTATACTCATCTTTTTGTTAGCCCTTGTTTCCTACCTTCCATTCCAGTGCAAGAACATCCATAAGACTCTTAGATATTGGACACTTCTGGCTCATTCCAGCTAAAATGAAAAAGTAAGGGTCATTTTAGACCAGCGGAGAGCTGCAGCATTCAGCTACAGGCTCTACCATGGTCCCAACTGCTCCCATTTAAGATAACGGGAGCAGTAGGGAAGCAATCTTTTGCTTCGGGCTATGATAAGTCACAGTCCAGTGCCCTAAAATGGCCACACAGTTGTTGTTGGAAGAATTTCTCTGTGGCTGTAGCCACAGCCTCATGCAAATTTGCTTACCTGAGACAATTTGATGTGTCCCTGGAAGAGTCCAACCATTCAGATTCACATTGGTGTTAAAGGGCCTCTTGGAGTGCGCAACATGAATGGTATAAAATCAGCTCTCCTAAACAATCCTTTTTGGAGATAATGAATTCAAACTGGCTGTTGGTGGAACTTGATGGGGGGTGACTCTGAAGGGGCTCAGGGGAAAAAACTAACAGGATGATCCAGTTGGAGGTTGAAACCAAGCAACCACAAAGGAGATAACATCTCTGTGAGCAGGAATAACACAATGTACTAGTTGTTGGGTATGAGGGGTGTGCATTGAGAAAACTACTTCAAGGACTTCTCCAAATATCGTGCCAGGGGTGTAAACATCGCGTCAGAGGATTTGCCCCCAATACAACAGTGACACCTATTGGAGAACATCAGTGGGCACCTGGGAGCAGTGTGTTTGTGAAAGTGGGAGGACACCTGAGTAAGGGGTAGATGCATGGGTGTGGCTTAATGTGGCCAGGGGTCCTGGAGAAGTATAAGAAAGGACAACAGCCACAAATCGTTCTCTTATACCTCGGATACCTCTTATTGCCTCTCTTTTTCTTTTTCTCTCTCTCTCTTTTCTCTCTCCAAACTTTGTGGAACCCAACCAGGGTACAGGATATGGAGGACGGACCCTTTGCACAATGTATCATTTTGCTTAATCCATGTGATCATTGCTTAGCTTATTTGGAATATTGATGATTACTTGTTAATTCTTTTCTCTGTTAATAAATATATTGTTACTTAAGATCTGTGTGATTATTAGGCTAATAGAAACTTAGGGCCTGATTTAATAAAGCTCTTCAAGGCTTGAGAGAATACACTTTCATCGGTGAAGCTGGGTGATCCAGCAAACCTTGACTGAATTTCCTAAAAGTAAATGTTTTTATTCAGATCAGATCCATTCCAGGTTTGTTGCATCACCCAGCTTCACTGATGGAAGTGTATTCTCTCCAGCCTTGGAGAGCTTTAATAAATCAGGTCCTTAGTAAAGATACAGCTTTTCCACAAAAGGCACAAGGGAAACAGGAAAACATTTCCTTCATTATTGGCATCCCAGAAGATGTTTTTTCAGGGCCCTTAACCTTAAAAAGCATGCAAGAAGCATAGTCTTCCTTTATTGTTAAACTTGTGATTCCAGAACAAACTTGTTTGAGTTTCTTGAACACTATTCTTGCTGCTTCTTGTGCATTCAAAATCCTTGAAAAAACAGCAGCACTGGTATATTACCCATGGATGTTAAACAGATTTAAAACTGCTTTGTAGGTTTGGATGTGTTATGTGTTGCAGAAAGCAAACAGAGGGAGTAGTTACCGTACATAGAACAGTCTTTAGGACTCATTCCTAATCTCCTACTGACTGGGGTGATTTTTTCTGCAATTGGTTATACAGATTACAGGTTAAAGTGTCCCTGTCAACACATCTGACATTTTTGGCATGGCACATCATAAACATTTTTTGGAACCATTGTTATACTGTTTCTTCTGATGCATGTTTACCAGATGAACACAATGGTAACATATTTGATGCCCTTTACTTAGAAATGTTAGGATAAATAAAAACAATACTTAAGAAGCAATAAAATGCAAACACATAAAGTATATTATAAAAAGGACATTGTGGAATTGGAGAGAGTGCAGAAAAAGGGCAAATAAACTAATAAAAGTAATGGAGGAGCTCAGCTATGAGGAGAGATTGGCTGAACTGAATCTATTCTCCTTTTAGAAGAGACGTATAAGCAGGATATGATCACCCTGTATAAATATATAAACGGTCCATATAGAGAACTCTCCTCCCAATTATTCACTTTGAGATCATTACAAAGAACAAGAAAACACTTTTTGCATCTGAAAGAAAAGAAGTTTAAGCTCCGGATAAGGAAGGGATTCTTCTCTGTAAGGAAGTAGTTTTAGCAAGTTTTAGATATTGCTTTAGGGAAAAGCTGGATAATTTCTAGAAGCACAGAATATGACTGGTTGTTAAAGTCTTAAAGTAAAGATAACAGACTATTGATCCAGTGAACATCCGATTGCCTCATGGAATCAGGAAGGAATTTTTTTCATTTGTTGGAGCAAATTGTTCTAGGGTTTTTTTTTTTGCCTTCCTCTGGACCAAATATATATATAGAGTTTTTTTGTCTGGGATATGTTTATTTCCCTAGTGGTTGAACTTGATCGACGTATGTCTTCCTTTAACCTAATTGGCTATATAACTATATTATATTGTGGTGTATTATATATCCATATAATAGATAGGGTAGCTACATGTATTTTGTAGGGTTTCCCTTTATTTTCACCTAGTTTATCTTCCTATTCAATGCTGACAACATTCTCTTTCCTCACTGTATACTTTGAATACAAAGCTGAATAAATATGTGTTTTTTTATACCTAACTAGATTTACCTTTAATTCTACGTGAAGTTCTACTATTAAAGCAGTGAACCTGACATTCACCAAGCATTCTTTGCTGGAGTATCTTCCAGTTCCATGTGATTAAACCCCTTTAGAGGCATCTCAACATTCTAATAATGTCATCAAGGCCTTGAGATGACTAACTGAACATGACCAAACAAATAAAAAAATCAAAACTGAAATATTTGTCTAATAGAGAGGGAGCTCAGCCACATATTGTTCAGATCCCTGTAATTAGTATGTTACTTAATGCCCACTTCCAAGGATGTTATTAAAACAGGAACAAAATATGTAATTGTATGTAATTATTTTAACAGCATGGAGGCTTGTTCTATAAGAAAGGTTACACATTTATATCAATAAACAAATTATTGTTCCAATAATATAAGTGGCTCCTATGGGGTTTGCCAAAAGTAGTCTTTCCGTAAATATATAGATTGAGTCATCGAGCCATTTCCATTCTTGGCTGAGAACATTGTAGCCATCTACAGTGCTGACCAAAGCTGACCGATTAGAGAAAACAGAAGAGGTCAAGTAACATGGACTAATGAAGCAATTATCATCTGGGGGTCTAAGACGACTTTATTTCTGTCCATAAATTGCATGGATTGATACTGATACCAGCAGCGGGAGGGTGGGGAGTTAAAAAAAAAAGCGAAATAAACAAATAAATAAAAAACATTTATTTGTGATGTAAAAGGGAAAGTCACCTTTTTTGCATAATGTAAAACATTTGATGATAGATCTGCTTTATGTAATAGCAAAGTTATTGTTGAAGTTATTAAGTGGAAAATTTGCTCAGGTTCATACGAGATGGCACAGGTAGGGATGACCGATGGGTCCGCGAAATTTCGGCTAACTGATTTTGAGAATTCCTTTGAAGTCCAGGGTGCAGGTCCCACAGTCCCTGGGCTGTTGCAGCCCAGTGACCATGGAAACCTGCGCTCACAGCTGTTTGGAGGCACACGGGTGCTTCCAATCAGCTGTGACTGCAGGCGAGTTCATATGAGTTCAGTTCCCACGGTCACTGGGCTGTATTGATGAGTACAGCCTAGTGACCGTAGGAACCTGCGGTCACAGCTGATTTGAAGCACGCCGGTGCCTCCAATCAGCTGTGACCGCAGGCAAACTCAGATAAACTCTAAATTCGGCGAGAACACAACCTTGTGGCGAATCCTGTTCTTACATGTTCTGTAAACTCGAAAGGCCCAATTCGCCACAAGATCAAAATTACAAATTTTGCTAGCTCTTCCCTAGGCACAAGTGGTTAAAATGACGAGGATAAAAAAAAATGAATTTAAGTTTGAAAACAGATTTACACACAATATAAATTATTAAATACATCATAGTTAACATTATTTTTCTTGTAGGTAGAGAGTTAGGTAGAGGTA
The DNA here is from genome assembly GCF_032062135.1 of Pyxicephalus adspersus. Classification (NCBI taxonomy): domain Eukaryota; kingdom Metazoa; phylum Chordata; class Amphibia; order Anura; family Pyxicephalidae; genus Pyxicephalus; species Pyxicephalus adspersus. The sequence goes on from NC_092868.1 coordinate 48,058,470, forward strand.
GGGCATTCATCCACAGGGGTACTGTTTCAGCAATGCCCAACTCCAGCCGATACAATTACATTGTAAACTTTCTTTTTTTTTGTAGAATCTGATGAAACTATACAATATAATTTCTCAGTTTTAGGTAGAAAAACACCATAGAATTTGCCAGAATTTGGACAAAGAAAAAAAAACCATTGGAGTGACTTTAGGGCTGAAAATTCCTTGTCTATACCTGGTAGTTGGATTTCATGATGAAGTTTGATTTGATTTGATTCAACTTAAATTGTCAAAATTCAGTGCAATTTCTAGGCTGAACTATAAATCTTACCAGCACCGATAGAGGAACGAATTAGTGGCAGAGTGCAAGTAAGGTGATGAGCAAAGCAGCAGAATCCCCTTAAAGCAACAGACTCATTTGTTAATCAGTCTCTTATCTTCCTCCAGCAAGCTCATCATTTGCAACTGGCCTGTCTGCAGAGAAAATTCATTGTTCAGTACTTCCAAAACTGTAAAACTAAACCGTATAAAATATTAATGTTCCTGTATTTTTTGAACGTTTCATCCACATAAACTGGAGTTCTGGTTTTAGCCACAATACAACAAGGGAATGTTCTGGAAGAAAAAAGATACTTAAACTTCTAGAAAGTTTCTCAAGCCTTCTTTTCAATAATGCAATGGCAAAGTTTAAAAAATTTATGTTAAACATATTTGTTAAATCCCAGGAGACGTTGGATTTGAGAGTAAATTGGAAGATATACTTTTTCCCTACTTTTTTTTACTTTATGTATATACTTTGCAAGAGGTGGGTGATCTCTTTTCTTTTATTCAGCTGCTGAAAAGTAATGTTCTGAATAGGAAAAACTCATTTATAATTACAAAGTGAGATTTTTTTTTCATTTGTCACTGCTGGAAATAAAAGCTGAATAGGATAAAAGTGAAAATGTAGACAAAACAGACTACAGTATTTATAAAATAAAAGATCTCCTGAAAGCATTTCATGACATTTAGCAAGCTCAATGTTGTTATGCTTGGATTTTTAAAAAAAGAAAATTTGATTACATATAGCAAATTTAGTCTCAGTGAAGTCTATCCATCTATCTATTTTTATCTATGAATTTATCTCTCATTCTCTTTTCTTTCTTTCTTTCTTTCTTTCTTTCTTTCTTTCTTTCTTTCTTTCTTTCTTTCTTTCTTTCTTTCTTTCTATCTACCTATCTATCTATCTATCTATCTATCTATCTATCTATCTATCTTTCTATCTTTACAAAATTTTAGTAATACAATTTTTGCAAATTTTCCCTAAATGACCCATGTAATGTCACCATCAGTTTACTGTTCAAGAAGTTTTGCCAATATTTCAGTTAATGTGTATATAAAGCTAAAACTTTTTACATTTATTTTAGAACAGTGAGGAGTTGGAATAATTGTCAGACTTTAATTGCTAATTTCAAACTTTCAACATTTGGTTAGGAAAAGTTGTTTAATGTTGAAACATTTCTCTAATTGCTTTAATTTATAGCGACTTTCCCTTCACCGTCTCCAAATCAATTTTAGTCAGTCCCTGACATTCATTCCTTATTATTATAAATTATGTTTCCAAAAGATGGGGTTTATTTACTAAATAGTGTGTGATTATACAGCAAATTATGCATCATTGTTTGATTTCCCTGGGCCATTGCTACATTATAAGTAGGTTGAACGTTTATGGAGCTATAAACAGCCAATCACATTTCAGATCACCTTGGCATTCTGGGTATTTGCGCCTGGCCTCATGTAATTAATGCAAAGAGAGTTGACATATTTCAAGTACAGGTTTTTTTTATTTTTTGTGACACAGCCTAATCTAATTAACAAATGTCACTAAATAATAGTATCTAATTATAAAATCAAAAGCATGAAACATTAATCATAAACGATATACTAGTGGTGTCATGAAAACATTAATTAAAATGTTGAACCCATGGGTAAATACCTATAAAAATAATGTATGTACATTGTTAATTTTTTATTTTATATTCCCCTAATGATGGAGGTGTTTTTATAACTTTGGGTAAATCAATTCTCACTTATGTGTAACAAGTTTCAGGCAGCAGGCTACATGGCAAAAATAGAATTTTACTCTTAGAAACTTTTTTTCAAGTGCATATTAAAAATACAGTGATCTGATGACTAGGGATGAGCGAGAATGCCTCAGGCATTCTTGCGAAAATTTCCTCGAACTTCCAATGGTTCTGCAAAATTTTGGCAAACTGATTTTGCAAAACCACAGCTGCAATCATTCAGAAGATGCCCGGCAAAGAAGAACCTACTGACATTGTAAAATAAGTATCTCTTACAAATGATACATTTGTTACAGATACAAATGTATCATTTGTAAGAGATACTGTGGCTACATTCATTGAGAAGAGTGTGTGATCCCTGGGGTACTAGAGGTTTTTTAACCTCTAGTGCCCTGGGATCGCAGAGGATTTCCAGGGCTGCATGATGCAGCCGTGGAAATCCTTTTCTTTGGCGAGAGCTCGACCTCTCGGCGAATCAGAAGGCGGTTCTCACTTACATTTTCAGTAAGCAAGAAAAGCCCAATTCGCCACGAGATCAAACCTAATGTTTTCGCTTGCTCATCCCTACTGATGACCATAACACATTCGCTGTTTCTGGAAAAATAAATAATAATACTAAAATAAAAACAAGCACTGCATAGTTGTAAACCACAGGGATGGGCTTTATAAATGTGCTATGAACTGAGCTAGCTTAAGTGTAATCGGTCAAAGCCACATATCCAGCTCTATGCAGGAATCTCCTTGTGCTCCAATGGCCCATGTCTTTGCCAGCCACACAACACGGCCAGATTTTCATAAATTTGATGGACAGTGGTTTGTCTAGCTCAGCAGTGCATAACAGAGAGAGTCACTTCACTTCCCTCTAGAACAGGCATTCTCAACCCAAAGTTTCTTCTAGAAGTTGCCAAGGGTTCCTCGAACTGTGGCCAATTTGCCTCCAGTGTGATTTTACTTCATAGTTCTGGGGCCAACACTACTTGGTAGAATCACCTCTATCACTCCAATGTTGTTTTCAGTAGGTAAGACTCTAACCACTACTGTAAGGGGTGAACTCATACTGGCCACCAATTTAAGATACTTTTTCCCAACTTACCCCCAATAGGGGTTCCCAAAGACCTGTACATTTTTTTAGGTGCTCTTTGGAAATATAATGATTGAGAAAGGCTGCTCCAGAACATCAACTCTCTTAAAGAATATGTATAACATATGTGTAATTAGCAGTTTACCTGGAGTTAGGATTTAGAGAAAAGGGGAAATGGAATTTTAAATTAATAAAGGTGATTTTAAAAATACATATACAGTATATATAAAACTTTTTCTAGGGAATTTTTGTATATTGTCCATATAAGAAAGTGTGCATGATTTTATTTAGAAAGCCAAAATTGTTTCAAATATGAGTAAAAAAATAAAAATGAATCAAGCATTATCAATAAGCCTCTTACACAATCATATATATACTGTGTGTGTGTATATATATATATATATATATATATATATATATATATATATACATACTCAAGTATAAACCAAAATTTTTTTACCTAACACGATTACATGGAGCTATGTTCCCATATAAAGTGTATAATGAACATCTGAGACATCCTGCCATCTGAGACATTATTACCATTTGTTAAAAACTTTATATGAGGACACAGCTCAATCTTCTAGGGGCCTACAATAATGCACAAAAGATCACTGAAGATCAACTCAAAAGTACAAAATACTTGTAAACCTGTAAAAAAGTGTGATAAAAAGATTAACAGACTCAAAGTAATTTGTTTTCAAATGTTATTAAATACAAAAAACACCATAGATGTATTTGTTTATGTTCCTTTATTTGCATTTGCGTTGATTATTTTCTTGAATTTTAGCAGTAATTACTATATTTTGTGCTTTAGGTTTAAGTTAAAAATGAGTACAGGTAGTCCCTGAGTTAAGGACATCTGACATAAGGATGACTCCTAGATACAAACGAGGCTTCCCTGCTGCTTGTGTGCAGGACAGAAGCTTGATGACTTGCAGAAGAAATCTTTTGCTAACACAGCTGAGGTTTTGGGTGATCTTAAGAGCTGAGCTGATCTGTAATATCTTGTAACTCTTTAATGACCACAATGACAAACTCTGTAGTTGTTTCTTTTTGCAAATCAAAGCACAGCTTGCTCCAGAAGGTAATGAATGTCTAGGCTCCAGAAAGCTTTTTTTTTTTTTGCTTTGTTTGTGATTAACTCACAGTGAGGATTTTTGACACCACACTGTCTAATATTATGTTGAGACAAACATCTATCCTAATTGCATTTATTAAAATAATGTACCTACATACAAATTCAACATAAAAAACAAACCTACAGTCCTTATCTCATATGTAAGCCAGGGACTACCTGTATAGTAAATCCTGGTGCTCAGTGTGTTTTAATAAAATCTAGCACAGATTAGCCGTTGCTGCAGCCTCTCAATGTTGCAGTCTGATCACTTGTGGAGAGGAGATTGAGGACATGCTTTCACAGCACCTGTAGCAAAGTTTTTTTTCTTTTCTTTTTCTAATGCTGCTGCTGCAGTTTACTGTGACATGTCAGGAATTATCCCATGCAGACCTGTGAAGTAACTGAAAGGTCTACAATAAAGCAATAAGAGCTGCTGGTAACAGTAAAGGAAGATTTGAAGTGTCAGTTCGGATGCGAATATTTGAAAGCTACTTGTTACCAATCAATCAAGCTTGGTTAGGCAAACATCAGGCCTGAAATGAACAGGAAATCTATTGTTAAATGTTCACTGATTTAATAAAAGGTGAAGCAAAATACTCAAAGCTTTAATACGCTTTATAGGTTAAAAATAAAGAAAAAAAAGTCTAAAGATTTTAGTACAAAAGATGGAGAAAATAAAGTTTCTCCAACAAGATAAAAGCTAAATTCAGACAAATATAAAATACAAATTATTCTGTCGTCACCGAATTAAACTTTTTTAATATAAACATTGAAATTACCTGAATGTACTGGTATGGGCAGCTTTCTTTAGCATGGATCATAAAACATCGTTGTTGGCTCCAATACTTTTTTTTGGACTGTAAGCAATTTATTTTTTTCATATGCTTTGTGTGCATTTTTAGTATTTGTGTTGTCTGTTTAGTGTGCTGCAAATATTTAATACTAGTTATTGAAACATTTTAGCCCCATCCCCCACATTTTTTCTTTCTGTTGATCTTTAGTTTATCGCTGATGATTATGAACAGAATAGGAATTTTTTTTCAAAGCAATTTTCACTGCAAAAATCTTGTTTTTGCAAATTATACAATTTTGAGGAAAACTAGCTAATTAGCAACTGTTCAGGAAGCATGCGGATCGCACTGACACTTGTTAGTTGGTGCAAACTGTATTTAAAAGAGTGTCAGGAGCAGTGACAAACTGAATAAATGTGTGTGAATTGTGGGACTGTGCAACCAAAACTGGTTTTATTTTGTTTTTTTTATTTTTGGTTGGAGTAGATCTTTTTATATTGCAGAAATGTTTTTTTTCACATGGGGTGATTTACTCAAAGAATTTAGGCTGTTCACCTAACAATTATTATTAATATTATATAAAGAACAGTTCTTTGAGCTTAGTAAATGCAAAAAGATTCCCAATTTTTTGCCTATTTTTTTTTTCTTGGGCATGATGGAATGGTTGAAGTCCACAGAATTTCATCCCATTTACTTGCAAGGGGAAAATTTCCAAATTTGTCACCAGTCAATATTTTGTTAGTTTCTTTCCAAAAGAAATGTGTTAAATAAATATTATAAAACCTTTTCATGACCTTTTACAGTGAAAAAATAATATAGATGTATTCATTGTTATGTGATTTTAATGGAAGACCAAACATGACCCTAGTCTGGTGGTGCTGCCCTATCACTCATCCGGAGCCACACTTGCAGAGCTAAGGGTGAGTTTTTTGTGTTAGGTAAAGGTCTAAGGTTTTTGGCATTGAATACACTAATTTTCTGAGAGCTTTAGGCCCCTTTCATGCTTACGGTGGAAAATTGCCCAGCTGGACATGGCAAACTACCACTGTGCGCCTGGGAGCCACAAACCATTTGCACATGTGGTTCTTCCAACAGCAGCCACATGACCAAAAAGCAACTTGTAACTTTCTTGAACCACCCTGTGATCTGTCACAGCCATTTGACAACACATTAGAACCACATTTGAGCCTGCTACAGAAAGTTGAAGTTCCCCGCCAGCAGGGGACCCTAATAACACTATATACAAACACTATATGACCCTTATAGTGTTTGTAGTAAAAAAAACCTTGATCAGCCACCAAATTACTACAATGGATAACACACCTAAAGGCCCATTGGTGTGATATCAGAGGTTTTGCTCAATATTTATCCTGTGGTCCTAAACTCACCATTTGTCCTGAATGGTAGCCAACTTTTAGGTTTTTGGACCCTATAACATAGCCAGGTTTAAGGATTACAGACACCATAACATAGCCAGCTTTTAGGTTTAAGGACCCTATAACATAGCCAGCTTTAGGGGATTACGGACACCGTAACATAGCCAACTTTTAGGGTTATGGACCCCATAACATAGCCAACTTTTAGGTTTAAGGACCCCATAACATAGCCAACTGATGGGAGTATTCCTTGCCTGATACCAGTTGCACACAATTAACCATAGAGAACAGGGCATCATGGATACTACTCTTCGTCTGCATTCTTTCCATATTATGTAAATGCTTTTACTTGGGCATTTTCAATTCCCTAAAATGATTTTAATTGAATAATATTTTTTTTTTTTACCATTTAAAGCTTGTTGTAACATAAAAGAAGAGCTTAGAGGTAAAAGCTCTATTCCAACATTCTTTTTCAGTTTTTTTTATTTTTGAGAAACACATTTAAAATCTTTACCTGGTATTGGCTTCTATTTGTTCCTGAAATTAGTTTCAAAGGTTCTTTTTCAAACATAACAGCAGCAGTTTATTATACTATTGTGCTGGGAAAAAAATGTATTTTAAAAGGCATAATGAGCAATAGATTTTGAACAAGTGGAATCAGCGGGGACCAGAAGATGTGATATAAGGAAAGGCACTTCAGGGTTCCCTCAGCTGCTGGGGTACAGCAAGAATTTCTGATCTGCCTTCTTTGCCATTGAACAATCCTACTTTTATGTTATTTTTTCATTGAACTCTTTTTTTTTATTCTATTTTCTTTGCATTCACAAGACACAAGGATAAAGCTAAACACAAGGCAAACTTTATAAAATAGTGGCTTGTGTTGCTTTTTGCCTAATGGATCGAAATTGAATTTTGAAGACCATGTGGATTGTTCATGAAATAGGGCAGCTGGGAATAATGGAGAATTTAGGCACTGCCTTAACATTTGTTGGGTAAATAATACATTGAATAACATGTGACCACATGACTCCTGTACAAATAGTATCTATAGAGACATTATCACCTCGACCAAAAGTAAGAGAGTCTCCCAGTTGGTCATTTACTTTGCCAGGCACTTTGTTATTGGTAGTTGTCAGGGGTACTACTGCTCCTATGAATCACCAATAACTAAAAGGGCTTCCTACAATATATATGAGAAACCTGGCACCCAACTAGCTATATACAAAAGGCAACAATCCCATACCGCCCTCTACAACTACCAGCTAATTATTTTACTCATTACATTTCTGTATATACTTTTACAGTGGTCTATAGCTTTTCTCTGTATCCCCTGAGGAAGCCCATAAGGGCGAAACGCGTTGGGACAGGAGACTTTGCACTGTAACAGACAATTGTTATTTGAACCATCTGCTTTTTAGGTGTATCTGTATATGCATATATGCTCAGTCACAACTGAACTTTTTAATGTTTGCAATAGTAGATTTTAGAATACCATAATAAAGTTTTCATTTTTACAGAACTATTCTCTTCAAGTCCCTTAAGCTTTTTCCTAGTGACACACAGACGCCCTATAACCATCTGCACATCATTGTTCTGGGTCAGGCTCCTTATAGAGACAATGGAGGGCCGTTGATGTGATGCGTGTGTCATTGGCACAGCAATTTGGAGATTCTAATAGGGCCATATATGACAGGGTGTTAACAAAGAGGAGCAATTTGGAGACTGTTGTCCTCAGATGTGCCCGAACAAAAACATTTATGGCAGGATTATTACTTTTAAAATGACAGCAACTTGTCACTACTGTAGATTCACTACTGAAATCTTTAAGAGATCTCTCTCAAATTCTCAGCATTTTTTTAAAAACAAAACTACCAGCTTATTTGAGGAATTCAAATATTTCTGTCTCTTTTCCATGTAGTAACAACTGGAGGACTTCCATCCCCCACCACCACTCATGGACCTTACCAGAAACAGGTGCGGCAAATACAAATGTCACTTGTAGCGTCACCTATAGGTGAAGTATAGTACTGCTACAGATTTCTCTGTTGCTCATTTAGAGAATAAAGTGAATAGGAGAACTATCTGAATTTCTACATGGAGGGCTCCAAAGAAAATAAGATGTTTAAACAAGAAAGACAATAGAATACTTTTTTAACACTTCAATGCAGAAGACTCCATGAGCAAAGCTCTCCTTTTATAGTATATCACCTTTTATCATTCTGTCCTCTCAATAATTTCACAGATAAACACTTCCCATCTGTTACTCTCTAATTGCATTACACAGAGTATGTTCTTTGTCTTACTTATATTTATTTAGCTTACTTAAAATTTAATTATGTTTTAGTATTCTAAATTACATCATTTTCCAAGCCAAGAGAGAAAAGTTCTTTGTCTTTGTTAAATAATCTTGTGACTGTGTTTGCAGACATAGCTGACATAAGAATTAGGTATACAGAAGACCTGTTGTGTTACACGTTATTCAAATAGTGAACCATCATTTATTTTAAATACCAGCTCATATAAATGAGCTTCAAAAAAGTCTCTGCAGTGTGCAGATCCCAACCTTATCCCTCAACAGCCTCCACCAAGTGCTTAGGTATTGGAATACCTCATATGGCTCAAAACTGTTGTGTTAGAGTTAGACTTTTATGCTGTACTGGATACCTGAAAATCCTCACAAATGTTCTCAATTTCAGTAACCCGATCAATACAGGCTCAAAACAACAAATAGCAAAAAAGAAGCTCCCTGCTCCAGCCAATACCTTAAGATGTTGCCACAATTCTTCTTCCCAGCCACCGCATGTATGTGACCAGCTGGATGAATGTTCAACCACATCATTGGGCATGTGGCATCTACCAATGGAATTCTCTAAAATGATTGTTTTCTTTTGAATGGCTGGATGAATGGCTGGATACCTTTCCCCCCATCATACAATGTAATTCTTTCTACTGCCTCATATCCATACAAGTGGGTGGGAAGAACCACTGCAAGGAGCAGGAGAAGCAGGAATTACAGGAAGTGAGATCTTCTCAAAGGGACACTAAACTGAAAGAGTTTTGTTAAACACCTGTTAAAAAAGTTTATAAAGAATTATGGAAGGGCATTATTATTATTATACTATTATACATTGATTAACAAAGCATTACAAAGTAGAATCATTTTTGGAGACATAAATCATACTTACTTTAAAAATGGTAAACATGTGTTTGTATTTTGATTTAATTTAAGGATTGTATTGTATATGTACTTTTAACCTTAAATCTCTTTGTGGAAATGAGTCTAAGGGGTACTAATGTGCCTCTGCACTGGAAGGGGAATAAAAAAATTATATCCCAGCCTTATGCAACCTTTTTAACATAGGGGAACCTTTGAAATAACTTTTAGGTCTCAAGGAACCCCCACTATATTTATTATATATGTTAGTGTGATCGTCAGTGTGAAGAATGCCTCTTATTTAGCTGACCATTAGGAAGAATGTCACACTTACAGATAGCAAAAATGATCACTGGAGTCAATTAAACTGACCTGAGAAGCCAAAACTTCTCATTGCTCAAGGAACCCCTAACAACCTCTGGAGCCACAGTTCTATCCAAACCCCCCTTTCCCATAACAATCCCCACACCTTTTTTGGTGGACCAAATCTGGACAGAAGTCCTTTTTCTAACATTGTAGGGTAGACTTCAACGGCCCTTATTGCAATTTACCCCAATTTTTAAAAGTATATAGGCTGATAAGATATGGCAAGATTTTTGGCCAACCGTGCTGCATAAAGGTTGAGTTGGAACTAAAGGGGAACCCTATGCATTTTTAAAATTCCAATACACCGACAAATGATTGCTGAAATGTAACCTTTTATAATGAGCTGACCAACATATAACAAAGCACCAAGTATTGGCCATTTTAACCCTGATGGCCAAAGTTGAACATTAGGCTGGAAGTTAGGGGTCCTTTAAATTTCAGCTCCATCCCAATTCATATAAATTTGGTAAGGGGCAAATTCATACTCTTCGTTAGTAGACACGTCTCCAAGGTAATGAGCTTGACAGATATGTCCAATGATAAGTCCAATGCCACAGCATACTATGGCATTTTAGACAATTGAGCACTTTTATCCTTGTGGAATCATTTCGGGGAACGATCGTGCTTCTGTGCAGAAAGACAGCTCCATAAAGACGTGCTTTGATGACTAGGGATGAGCGAGCCAATTTATTAAATTTGGGCCGTTCTGGCTTACCAAACATGTAGGCGAGAACGGCATTGTAAATTCGGTCAGGGAGACCGAATTTTTGGGACCTGCCTGAGAAACTCTATCCAAGAACACATACCACTAGTACAGGGCGGGCTGTCAGCTCCACTCCCCTGATTGCTGTTGCATCCCTACAGTTTGTGTTCCTGTGTTTCTTCAAGAGTGTGCGATCCCCGGGGCTCTAGAGATAATTAACCTTTAGATTACCAGGGCTGAATCCTCCTGTTTTAATTTCCTCGATCTTCCAATAGTTTTGCAAAATCGGTTTGCTGAAATTTCTCGGAACCTTTGGAAGTTCGAGAAAAGTTTCGAGAGACTGCCAGAGGCATTCTCGCTCATCCCTATTGATGCTTTTGGTGTGAATATATTTGAAAGATCTGCACAGAAAATTTACCTAAACTCTGCTAAACACCATGGAGATAAATGAGAATGCTCATAATAAGCCAAGTCTGTATATGAAACATCTATACCTGACCTTACAAATTGTGAAGTCTGTTCTAGCTACAAGGGGAGGGGGGCATTTTATGAAAACAGAACTTCCAACAAACTCATATAGGTGAGATTGTCAGGGGTCTATCTTGGACAGAGTTTGTTTACTAAAACACATAACCATGTTAACTAGTAGTAATCTAGACATTCAGTTTATCTAATACATACAAAGCAGCATTGCTGTAAAGATCTTTACGTCATGCTGTATATTACTACCATTGTGTTATAGGGGAATCTCACATTGCCGTTACATTTTAGCATGAATCTGTTTTTTTTTTTTTCGATAACATTTTTATCTCTGTTTCTGGTTTATTTCACTAGTATGATTTCTTTACATCCTTGGTGAAAATATTATCAAATAAAAGTGTACTAGCTCATTGTCCCCACCGCTTTCACAGACAATTATTGTTATTCCCGTGACTATAATCACTTATTGAATAATGTCCTCGGGAGCACTGCAATAACTATTAGGACAAAAGTCATTCAGCACAATATTGTTGTGTGCATGGCATATTTATTAAAAACATTTTTCTTTCTTCATCGATGGATGAAAATTACAAGGTGCAAAATGGGCAATACAGACTGTTCTACAACTGAATTACGTTTCCAATTTGACATCCCCTTCCAGAAGTTATTTATCTTTTGTTATAAGATTTTAGCTTACGTTTCCTGGGAAACTGTTTGTGCATTTGTATGATATCACTATTCTATTCAAAACGGTACAGTTTGTAACTATGTAACATCATTACACAAAGCCCCTGATTCATCAAGCAGAATCGGATTATCGGTCGCGCATTCGTATTAGCGATCCGGAATCGTACGCGGTCGCGCTATTCAGCAACGGAAAAAGCTCGCGCACGGAGCCGCGCCTATCCGACAGCTTTTTACTGGCGATCTTGCATTAAAAGTCACTGTTCCCCTAAAAAATCATTCTTTCTAATGGCACACACGTTACCCATCGCCCTAAAAAAAAATGTTTGCGCTGTTTAAATGTTTTTAACATTTATGTGCGCTAAGAAAAAAGCATATTTTTAAATCACTAATTTTTT
>NC_092868.1:48073607-48104976 GCF_032062135.1 Pyxicephalus adspersus
GTACGCGCATACTCGAGTCCGGACCGCGGTGATCCGCGATCGCTGGCCGCGCGTACTTTCGCGCTTCCAGCGATCGCGGATTTCAATGATGAATCAGGGGCAAAAATGTTTATAATAATGTGTGCTATGATTACATCCTGACATACAGTGATGGTATCTCATTTTTATTTTTTCCCAATCTTGGCTTTTTCCAGATTTGCATATGATTTTGCTTTTTTTGCACAATCAATAATGTCCAATGGAAGCACCTTCGAATTGTCTAGGTCTGTGGCAGGTTAAAGAGGATCTATACCCAGTGGTGAGTTTTTGCCATAACATACTTACCAACCAATACATAAACTTGCCTATGTGCAGCTGCTGTGCAGTGACGAAAAGTTCGGAACCAGTCATTGCCGGATCAGAGGAAGATGCTGGTTTTGCCACCAGCTCCATGGAAGACTTCTGTAAGCATGGTGATCCTCTACGCCCATTGGATGGTCACTGATGATTTAAACGTGCAGGAGTTACATTGACACTGATGGTATGCTTCCGTAGTGTAGAGCTAAAACAAAGGTGGCTCCTGTCGATGAGGACTACCTCCTGGTGATTTTTTTGTTGTTGAGGTTTTGCCTGTTTTAACCTAAGGTTGTTATATAAATGTTTAGGATACATAATGAGTCCATTTAGGAAATCATAAAAAGTATATATTGAAATTAATCTTTTGCCAATACCTACTGTTTTTAATGTTCAAATTTTTTATTATTCACATGGTGTTCAATATTCAATTTTGATCCATCAAATTCTATTCTTTGTAGTGTTTCTTCTTGTATCAAGAATCAGTGATCCACCAATACCATTGTGCCCCCTTGAATTGTGATGTAATGAGCCAGATTTAATAAAGTTCTCAAAGAGTGGAAAAGATAGACTATCATGGTAGAATCAGGGATCCAGAAAACCAGGAATGGATTTCTTAAAAATTATTTGTTAGCAGTTGACATGTTTCCAATCCTGGACCAGATTCATTTTATGGTTTCTCAATCACCTATGTTCTTCTGTGATAGTCTGACTTTTTTAAAGATAAAGAACCCAACAAGAACTGTCAAGAACCTGTGATAGACACCTTTGTCAGCCAATGGGAAGCATTTATGTAATATAACAGTATACCTGGGCACTTCAGGATAAACCATCCCACGCTACAGATAAAAAGAAAGGTTGCACCTGATTTTCAGTCGAGAAAATTAGATTTTATTATTAGTCTTAAAAATATTATTAAATTATAAATTATCAAAAGGGGGAATGAAGGTCCTTTTAAGATGGGAAGATATGGAGATTAGTTTTACTAAAATTTGGGGTACATCATAGCAAATAATCTGCTAATCCTTTGCACTCATTTTACAAAACCCCTTTTCTACTGTTCATAGTTTAACATTTCCTAAATTTAAATATCTGAAAATAATTACATTACATCAGTGCATGCAAAGAGTGATAATATAACTTATCATCTCACCAATTACCCGTGACAGTTTGTTCTGTAGTGGTGCTGGGAAGACATCAAAGCAATATATATATATCAAAATTATCTGATAAATCAAGTGTGCACCCGGGCGTCGCTACAGAAAATTACACATTTAAAAATAATAGTTTTTTCAAATGCTTTTGAATAATGATAAAGGGAAAAGTTTTATCATAATTTAAAGATACATTGGGCGTGATTTACTAAAGGAGTTGTTAGGACATGATTATCTGTCTGGGGACTCCATGCTGTGTGCCATCACAATGTGAAACACTGTTTATTCTGTATAGAAATGTCATTTGCATGAGCCAGGAGTACTAAGATACTTTTTATAAATTTTTATGGAAGAACCCCTTTTTTCTGCCTTTACCTCCTTGGCAGTGAGCGCTGTGCAGTACAAGATTGGGTAATGTAAGAAGAAGCCAGCAAAAGAAGAAAGAAGCTGGCCGTACCCGCTGCCCAGTCTGCCAGTCTGTGCTGGAAAGAAGAAGAAAGATGTTACAGAACATAACCATCTTAAAACAAATTGTGGAGCGATAGGGGGCTTTACACCTCTAAAAGTGTCTTTTTTTTGCTGGAAGTTCTGCTTTTAGACAGATTTCCTTTAACATTAAGTTGTTATAAATCAATGCAAAAAAATAGTTTTTTTTTTATAAATGGTTACCAAACATTAAGGTATTTTCCTAAAGATCCAGCTAAACAGTTTGATTCAAATGACCATCCATAGTTTATTGAAGCATCTGTCTTTCCTTTACATAGAAGATTAGATCATTTCCTACAAATTATTAAACAATTAAAGTGCATCACCAAAATATTACATTGCTATTATGATAGAGATGGCCACAGTTACTGATAATGGTAAAGCGTTTCTGGAAACAATGGTAGCTTCCTCATGGAGTCTTCTCAAGGGTTCGTTGTAGGAGGTACAAATAATCTTGAGGTATTACAATTATATATTAATCAGTTATTTACACCATACTGGCGGAATTGTAAGCCAGTTCGACTTTACGACATTGCAGAGTCCATTGACTGAAATGAGGGCAGAACCTGGTGTTGACATAATCCGTATATGGTTGACCTTAAGTACAGTACACACTTTAGATTATCATTGTCAGAAATAATTTCATTTACAGCTACACTAGAATGAATGAGCACTGTACACACAGCACTGTTCTATACAGGTAGTCCCCAAGTTAAGGACATTAGACATACCGATGACTCCTAGATACGAATGGGGCTTTCCAGCTCGCTCATGTGCAGAACAGAGCCTTAAAGGGGGGAGCGGATGGTTTGCATGACTTGCAGAAGAAATCTTTTGCTAAACACAGCTGAGATTGTGGGTGATCCTAAGGACTTAGCTCTTTCTGCAGCTTTGTAACTCTTTGATGACCAAGACAAACTCCGCAGTTGTTTCTTTTTGCAAATCAAAGCTTGCTCCAGACGTTAATGAATCTCCAGGCTCCATAAAGATATTTTTTTTGCTTTGTTTGTGATTAATTTACAGTGAGGATTTTATACAGTAACTGACACCATGCTGCCTAATAATATGTTGAGACAAACATCTGTCCTAATTGCATTTATTAAAATAATGTACCCGTTCCGACTTACATACGAATTCAACTTAAGAACAAACCTACAGTCCCTATCTCATATGTAACCCAGGGACTACCTGTACAAGTGAGTGGAACCTGGCCACATTATACTCAACAGAAAAGTACACCGGTCATATTCTTTCAGTCTTTCATTGATTCTCCTGAATGGATTGATGAATGACGATGGGGAACTTGTGTGCTAGATTTGTGCCCGAGAAGATCACAATCAATAATTTGGGGCATCAATATTCTAGCAATGTGTATAGCTTTACACTACCCAATCACCAGCAGGTGTGGCCCTTGACAAGCTGCATTGTTTAAATGGGATCAGGTTCTGGCAACACCAGTGGACACAGATGTCTAGATTATAAAAGCAGTTAACATAGCTGGATTGTATTTTAAGATGAGAATTTCGCCTTCACTTCCACTTTGGTTTTTCATGTTTTGATGATCCCATAAATAGTGTTAAAGGGAATGTTCTGCTGAAAGTAGTGTGGTCAGATTAGACAGAAATTGTGCTTATCTAGAAAAAAAAAATTGGATGGAGAAACTCAATTTCTTTACATCACATTCCTCCTTTACTTGTCTGGGTAGGGAGCCAGATGTGACAAATATAGCACACATGTTAATTATTGTGTTTGCACTGATCAAAGTCCCTCAGATATATATATCAGACCGTCCCAGTGAGATCCCTTTGTTGGCTGTCACACATTTCAAAGAGCCTGAAAACCGAGTGAGCAGAATCTAATTTTCTCTTTGTCGTGTTGCAAAACGTGCTGACATTTTTGGAATCTTCACTAAACTAGACATTTGGCACCTTTTATTTTTATGCTGAGACATTGATTTCATTAAGTTTGAAACCGCTGAGGAAGTTATGGCTGCTCTCTGTTACATTTGGTCAGTGCCTAACAAAGCTAAATAAAATGGACTTTCCGTGAACAGGTATAAAGTCCGCAGTGCCTTGGAGATTCGTGCTGGGTGTAAAACTAGCAAATCCAATCAGTGGTCGAACATCCACTTTGCTTTGAGAAAGATTGCCTAGATTGAGCCCTGGGTTTATTGTATATCATGGTGATCGTATCACCATGTGCTATAATACACAGGCATGTATCTGTGCCAGACACCCAAAACTTCCGGGTGGACAGGAAGAGAGCCGGAAATGATCACAGGTGGATCTCACTTAGAGAAACCAAAAAAAAAGTCATAGCATCAGCCCTATAATGGTGGAATGTGTGAGAGAGGACTGCATCAATCTTCTGTTTATCCTTCATTGTCCTGTAAAAGTCGGAGGTGGGGAGGCTACCAGTCAGTTACTCTTTAACTTTAGTAGAGAGAAGTAATTCATTAGGAAGTCATTTATTTAATAGCAGGTAGCATGGTTGGCGCAATGGTTATCACACTCTCCTTTGAAGCACTAGGTCACAGGTTCGATTCTTGGCCAGGACTCTATCTGCAAGAAGTTTGTATGTTCTCCCTGAGTTTGTGGGGGTTTCTCCTGGGTACTCAAAATCATTCAGTCAACTTTCCCTCAAGAATTGTCCTTAGACTGCATTAATGACATATGACTTTGGTAGGGGCATTTGATTGTGAGCCACTTTAAGGGACAGTTAGTGATATTACTATGGACTTTGTAAAGCGCTGAGTAATATCTTGGCACTATAAAAATACTGGCTAATAATACTGTAGCTTTAAAACAGAGATAGAAATGTGAAGAATTCTATGATGCACCCAAACAGCCTTTTCTTTGCTTTGCAAACAAATGACAGAAAATGAGTAAAATACAGAAAGAAGTTTGGCTCCCTCAAGTTGCAAGGGCACATTCAAAGGGATCAGATGGTTCATCCCCGTGGCAACATGGCAACCGGAATGAAAAGCCTGCACCAAGTCAGCATTAGCAACAGCTGCTCAAGGACCTTACAGAGGCAGCAGAGGTGGATTACATTGTCCCTGAAGGGATATTTTAAGAAGTGGCAGTCTGCCCATGAGGAAACAGTTTAATATCACCTTGAGGAATTTTTCAACCAAAGAAGTTTTCCTTTTTTATGCAAGCCAAGTATCCCCAATGTGCTGATTTGGCAGTGTGTGCTCTGAGAAGCATCATGCATTATATACAACGGCTGCGGACGACCAGGCTGTGAAAATGGAACAAGCTACTTATGCAAGGCTTGGATGCTAAGGGAGACCGATGCACAGATAATTTGTCTGCTGCTCCGGTTGCCAAAATAATTCCCTCCTCGTCGATGGCCGAAGAGAACAGCTGTGATGTTGTAGCAATTTGTGTCGGCTATTTAAGCCAATAAGTATCTGGAAGGATGTTAAGTATTAATGAAGTTATCTGGCAAGGAGTTAAATTCTTACCGCTTTCCCACAGCTGACTTATTCAGTGATTTGCAACCCTCAGCTTTTTATTCTTGAAGGGAAAAAGGGCTTTGAGACCTCAGCCCATTTCTAAGATCAGCTATGCCAAAACAGACTGGTTGCAAAAGCCGAACTTTGTCCACACTGATACATTAACAAAAAATATGTACTGTGTTTCAGCTTGTCTATTATTTCCCAACAAATGTCCTATTTTGCTTTTCTTTCCTCCAGAATGGGCAGTCGTAAAAGAGAAAGGAACTTTTGTAGGGAGCTCTCCTACTACAGAACTATTGGTCAGATTCCACAGGTGGCCTTCAAAAAGACAATGGCTTCCACACAGAGAACCAGGACCTCATGCTGTGGTTCTATTCCAATAAAATCAAATTATAAGGCTTTAAACCTAAAGGATTACTTGAACTTGAACATAAGCCTTTACTGACCTCTGTAGCTGTGGGCACTGTGGAGGTGATTTTTTCTAATTGTTCTAATACCAAATAAACTCTGGTCCAGTTCTGGCAAATTCTTTACAGTTTTGTCACATTTTGCAGATAGATTGGCCCATAGTGGCTGCAGCTTCAGGGCATTGATGATGAAGTTACTGTTCAAAGCCCACAGTTCTTACATGACCTGTAATTGCCCATGAACGATATAGGTTATGTATATGTTACATTTTGGTGTAAATTCATGTCCCATAACCTGCTGTGTGGTTAAAAACCAGAATTCCTAGAGGTCTTTAAAAAGCTAAGTCGTCTGCATTTCTGCCCAGGAAGATTAAGCAACCCTTGTAATTATCTTAGCACCTCTCACAATTCTGTTTTCACCATCCCCAGCCTCCCTTTAGCTATATGCATTATCTATGTGCACATCTATGTCTATCTCTGCATCCCCAGCACACTGGGTGCAGTTGGAGGAGTATAGAGAGTATGTCCTGCAGCCAGTGAAAGATTAGTTCCTGGTCATGATCATGTCCTAATATTGGCTGCTATTCTTATTTAGGTCTCTCTAGTTTTAGGAGCAGGCTGCTGGATTCTTGATGTGCTACCTTCTACTTCAGACAGTTTTATTTTGCTTTGATAGACTTCTCAGACAATGACCTTGGCTCCACCCAGACTCTGTTGCCTTTTTTCCGCCTGCCCTGACCCCAGATTGTCCTGGCTGTGATTATTGTCTGCCACTTGCCCTCACCTTGGACCATCTTAACCTCAATTCTTGTCCCATGCCAGCTTTCATCTCGACCTCTCTGCCTCTACACTTTCTACCCAGTTTGTTCTTTACTGGCTAGCCAGCTATTTGTATGCTGAAGCCACCTGAACTTCCCATCCCTGATGGAGAGAGCCTGGGGGCCGGTGACGTCCTTGAAGCAAAATAGCCTGGTAACCACAGCGGGATGCTCTTGTGAAGACCAGACATCACTTAGACTACTTGACCTGGGTAATCTCGTACCACCTGCTTGGGGGTGTAGCCCTAACACCACCCCATTGAGCTAGTCAACTGACCGGAATTACCAGCCAGTTAGCCTAATGGAATGGTAGGTGGAAGGAAACAATGTGAAAAACTATGCATGAAAACCTTTTAATTACTTAATCCAAATATTTTGTGCAAGGAAGGCTGCACCAGATTTTAATGGATGAAGGTGTGAATTGTTACCAAATGTTGTGAATTTAACATAGAAAACATGTCACCAACATTTGTCCCCTTACAAGCACTTGCAAACCTTACTTATTGTTTTTTGACAATCGCCATCTGCCTATCACTACCATTTTATGGTGATTCAAGATATCTGAATTACCTATATGGGTATGTGCTTGAAACTCATTGAAAGTGAAGAAGTGCCTTGAATAGACTGTGGAACATGTTTAACCTTACTGAACAAATCTATTTGAATGTGACTATCTACCACTAGCAACAATATTAGTAATTTCATTTTTTTTTTACTTTATCATTATTGTTATTTATGGTAATTTAGCTATTTTGTTTTGGAACATGACACGCTGCGATAATAATTGCTCAATAAATGACATATAGCAGAACTTTTTTGTTTGAACATTAATCTGTTGACATCTGTAAAATACCAGACCAAAGCCACGTCAACTTTCCATTTTATGTATTCAAATGTCACTTAACGCCTCCAACATGGCTGCACAGCAGGAGCACCCTGGGTGAACGCACGAAACACAAAAGTCATTATAGACCCATGTGTGTTACTATATTTGTTCTGTAAACACTTTCATCCTGGGAAATTGTTAATTTGGGTCAGATCTAAAGCCCGTGTCTTTGATTTTGGATTTGACATTTCGGTTGAGTGCAGTCACAGCATGTTGTTGATATATATCAAGCTCTAGGCCGCCTGATCTAACACAATTTATTATTTGCATATTGATGAGCTATTTCTGCTTAAATTTACACTTGAAGGTGTTTCTGTGCATGATTGAGAAGTTACGACAGCATGAAAAAAACTAATAGAGATACTGTAGATTTGTTGTAAAAAAAATAGATGGTGTTTCATAACGTTGTATTTTCTAAAGTTATGATAACTTTTATTTTTGTTGAACTTGATTTCTTATTTCCTACTTTTTATGCTCAAACATTTTTTCTCTCTTTCCCCTTCCCTTTTCTTCCCTCTTCTCTTACCTATTCCCTTCTCTTATTTTACCTCTTGTCTTCTTTTACCCCATCTCTTCTCATACCTCTTCTCTTACCTCCTCTCTTCTCTTACCTCTTCTTTTCTCTTTTCTTACCCCTTCTTTTACCTACTCTCTTACCCCTTACCTTTTGTTTTCTTCTCCCGCCTCTTCTTTTCCACCTTCTTTTCTCTTTGCTCTCTTCTTTTCTCTCATCTTTCTTCTCTTCTCTTCTTTTCTCTTCGCTTCCTTACCCTTTACAATCTCTTGTCCTAATGTTCCCCATTCCGCAATTTTTTCTCACCATTGATAATGCTTTCTTTAAACAGTTGCCAAGGCATAGGCTACAGTATGTACAATTGTCAGATGATTCTTTCATGATGTGAAAAAATCTTACCTGTGTACAGTCATCCTGAACATCAATCATCAGTCTTCCATGGTGGAATGATGAACAGGCAATTGGTAGCAGCTGCTATGAATCACAAACAGTACACAGGGCTATAGTCTTCCCCCATTTTCTCCTTCCTTCTTCTCTCCTCTCTTTTTTTCCCATCTCCACAGGTCTCTGCCTCTTATCTCCTCCCCTCCTATTTTGTTCCAATTTTCTCCTATTTTTCTCTTTTTTTTCTCTTCCATTCTCTTTCACTTTACTCTACCCTTTCTTCCTCGTCCTTTCCATAAAACTAAGCTGTCCTCAAACAGACAAAAAGTATGGGCTGGTACCAACAATTATTACATTCTGGAATTGATAAAGCACAAAGCAAGGGATTTTTCACTTTGTCTATTTCAATCATCCAATGATCTGCATCAAAAATATATATATATTTTTTTCGATTACCTTAGATTTTCTTGCATTTGATTGGGTATTCTTTGCAAAGTTAGCATGACATCATGACATTCACTAAACTAAGTGAAATATACCTTTATAGGTGATAAATGACCTTGGTAATGGAGAGTAAAAACCCTTTGGATAATCTCCCTCCTTCTACCTGCTCACCTATACTAATCAGAATAGATTCCTATACAGATACACTGTTGCCATGCTTATGCACCCAATGACCAGTGGTCTGTACTCCAATACAACCAGCTATGGTCAAATAAATGACACAGATATTTAACATTTTAAGAGATGTGGCATTGGTAAGGGACAGTCAAGGTATACCTACCAGGGATGAGTAAAACTGACATTTCATATCATCTATTCAAAAATTCAAGTAATTAATATGCAATTAAGTAGCTTAAATATATTAGCAGTCTCAACATTTCTCCCAGCACAGGTTTCCTTTAAGGCACCAACTTAGCTGGGATCCATGGCTTAAATATGTTAATGTATCGGGAAAAACAGACTCCTTTATAACCACACTAGAAAACTATATTTAGGCTTTAATTTCATTTAGACTTGAAATATGGCTTAAAACATACTTGACCTACCTGTCTTCTATGTGTCGTTAATCAGCGTACTTGTGATTCTGACTTTGAGCATCTCATTACAAATAAAAGACAAACCCCCCTCTGCCAAGAATGAAAAGGCCCTTTCTGTGAGCAGGACAAGGCTCATGTCACTGGCACTGTGGATTCTCCAAAGGAGTGTATTAAAAATGAACTTCAGAGAGGGAAAAAGGACGTTCAGCTTCCAGCAACACCACAGGTGCCTTTAGGAGAGAAGTGAGTGAAAATCTTTCCAAATTGACCACAGGTACAAATAAAAGGCTGACATTGGCTCTAACCCTTCTACGCAGGTAGAGGTGTTAAAAAAAAGTATTGTCAAAGTGATACCCAGCTAAGATATTATAAAAGCCTTATAAGAATTGTACATCAAGCGTTATGAAAGATAAATGTTGAATGCCAAATTATATAAACACATTCATATATTCACAAAAAATCTGAATAAATGCATTGACCAGCATTAAAAATGATTTTTTGGAATTCAGATTAAAGTAATCATTAAAAAACGTGCAAGATCACATGATATTTTATATATATGTTTATATAAATATAAGCCAGTCTGAATCTAAACCAAGGTACTTATATATAAGAATACAAGAAAGTTATGTGACCTGTATATAAACCCAGGGCACAATATGTATCCATTACTGCTAACATTCAAAATAGCAATAGAATTGCTAATAAAAATAATCTAAATACATAAATGGTGTGCTATTTAAACACATTTTTAAAAGAGAAAAAAAATGAAATCACATGGTCTTAACTCAATATCTTTTTTCCTATATATTTTTTCCTATAATATTTTAAACTTTTGAGTTGGTTATGATGGCTTACTTTTTGTTAAATGGTCCGTTGTGCATTATTGTTGGTTACCACTAGATGGCAATGTGTCCACATGTAAAGAGTGAAACAAACTCATGTCTCCAAAGGCAAGAGTTTGTTACACACTTTACATGAGAATGCAGTGCCATCCACTGGTGTGACCTGAGTATACACCAACATTTTTGACATAATGGCATTCTGGGGGCAAAATATTATATACATTTATATATGTATACATATCATCCTATCATTTATTCATTTATATATATTCATATGCAATGCAAGTAGTGTTTGTACCTAAATCGGACCTGGTATAAGCCTCTTCCAGGAATTTGAAAGGAAGAGCTATTACCAGGTGCCAATCAGTCCATGTGCTGGTGGCAAGAAGCATAAAGATCAAGTTCACACTCTGGCTTGGGTCCAGGGTCCAAGTATTGTTGTCTATCACACCTAGCAACAACAAAATACACTTCATTATTGCAAAAAAAATGCTGAATTTTTTTACTTTGACTTTTATTGAGCTACTTATCTTGTTGTTTTTGGCTGGAGTTCTCCGAAACATGCCAGAGGGGTTACTCTGCAGAACAAAAATTTAAACTCTAAATATTGAAAAGATTAATAGTACATGGATCCAAGAACATTATACTCAGAAAAATAAAAGTTGTTTTTTAAAATCAAGAATATAACTAAAATAACTTGCTAACCATACCTGCTGAATATTGACTTTTTTTTGACTAGCACTCCTCTTTGATGAGAGGAAAATGGACGTTTATGATACACTGGTTCATAATAATGAAAGTAATTCCAAAGCACTTGGTAGCCGCAAAGATAAGATCCCAAAGATCATACATTAATTACGACACTCGTTATTACATATTAAATTCTGATTCAGCCTTTTATTGATACCTTCTCCCTTTGCGTGGTTAAGGGTGACCCATATAAAAATTGCTGAAGCACAGAGGAAGCAAGAATAAGAGCAAAAAGTAATAGGCAGATAAAGCAGCAGAATACCTAAGTAGGTATCATTTAAGGTCACAGATTTACCTGTCCTGCAAAACCCTCAAAAAGCTCAGAAAATGAATCACAACAAAAGCCACGCTCTTATATAAAATGCTCTTGAATTAATGCTCTTTGCAGAAACACAAAACAAATACAACACAGCAGGAAAACAAATTATAAATAATGAATTTCACATTTCAAAACCATCATATTACTAACAAAGAAGAACTCCAGAAAGTGATTTTGCTTTTTACCATGGCCATATAACGCGTTACAGGTAAATGTTCTTTAAAATTCCAATGTAGGTCATTATAGAAAAGTGGAATTGAAGTTGCAGGCATCTGCATCTTAAACTGGTATATCCCCAGATGATTGTCTATCTTGATTTTCAAGCTGGAATGATATAACTTCCTAGTTAACATGTTTAGCCATCTTTAACAGCCATCAATGCCATGATTTTACACTGAGCTGACCATGTGTAGCTCAGTGTAGAATAAATAAAAAATATTGCAATCAGGCAGGTAAAATTGTTTTACCTGTGTCCCCTTAAAGTGAAACTATCAATAAAAAAAATCAATCCCTCTGAAATCCTAACTAAATCTTTCCTGTCTTCCCCTCTGGCATGAGCTGGAAACCAGGAGCCACAATCTATTTCCTATTCCTTTTACATTTCCAGCAGACATGTTACTCAATCTTACGCCTGCGAGACTTCTGTAGCTTCATCTACTGTGGAGCAATTCATCCTGAAATTTAGTGGGGGAAGAACTGAAAGGAAATAGGATCAAAGATGTTAGGAGACACGAAACCACATTTATTTTGTCTAGCAATGTCACTTGCACTAGCAAGGAGAACTAAGAAATAGTAGCAGCCCCTGCTTACCCTTAGCTGTGCAGCCTGAGATGCCGGCATCCCCAGCACACACTCTGAGGCTGTGCACATCTGAAGGCGATTTTAGCGCTGTCCTCGGCTGCACGGACTTTATAGCTTCTCTGCTCCCAGTCCCCAGTGCCTGTTGTAGCATTATGCTGGCTTGATTTGCTTCTGGAGTGTGAATTCATACAATTTAGTGTAGCTGACCTTGCCTGGACTGACCTTTTGCATGTAACCCCGTCTCTTTTGTCTTGCCCTTAAATTGTCTGGTGAACTGGTTACCTGTGAATGACCTGGCTCTGACCTGGCTCTGGTGTCTGGTGAGTACAGGTTTTGGACCAGGGCCTTACAAGGGATAACTGAACTGATGGTTCACTGCTAAATAGTGGAAACAGCAGGGGGTGATCTGTCAAGTTACTGCTGGTAGAGGAGTAAAGAGTAAGCTGAACATCTAGGAAATTACTTGAAATGCATTAGTTTTTCTTCTCTGATTTTTGAGGCTGAATTGATCCTTATTACCTGCAGCTACTGATGAAAGTGAGGAAATATGTTTATATCCTGGTCACATTTTTTTTCCTTTATCTTCAGTAATAACTTATTTCTAAATGATGCACCAGAAAACACTAAAAGGTAAAATTTAGCAACCTAACAAACATGACACAATGCACCAGATAGACCTTATGCCATGGTGATCCAGAACTTGCAGTAGTAATTACCAAATTATCCATGTGAATCTTCATTGCACTGAGCTCAACTTTTCTTTGTTGAGTCAACCATGAACCCAACCTTCTCTATATGCAAAACATTAAGTGCAGCTTAGGTATATGCCGTTCTTGGTATTTCACAAAAAATGCAAATTAAACTAGTAGTGCACCTAGCTTCAGACTTTATTCAATGCAATACACACAAAGCAGAGTGTTTTTTTTTTAATTTAAATAGATTTTCTTCTTTGACCCCTTGGTTTCGAACAGATTTCATATATACAATTGCAGATCTGTACTGTAGCTACAATCACTGGATTATCATTGAAAACTAATTGAAGTCCTCAAAAACTCACTGGCTGTTCTATTCATGCTGCCCTTCTTTTGATTTTGAGTTACCTTTTACTACGTTAACCAGCTATTATTTTTCCTTCTTTTGGCCGCTATCCATGACCTCTAGTTAGGAGAAAGTTCCTATTGTACTTTGAGAACTATTACCAATCCTTAAAAAAATGACCTATATATGATATTTCTGCAAAAGTGCAAGTGCCGAGGATGATATGTGATTCTTCACCTGATAACTAAAATCTTTCTGTACAGATACCACTTGATAGATGCCAGGTTCTAAGACAGCATATTGGTAACTTGACACTTCAATAACTGAAAAAGTATTAAAGACTTTGTTATTTCCCATGGCTCAGATTTTGGAGTGTAGGACCAAAACTTTCTTTGCAACTTCATATTATCTTTCAAACTAAATGACTTGGGTTTGGGAGAATCCAGATCAAGCAATAAATATACAGATCCTTATGGGATACCAAAAATAACTAAGTGAATATGTGTATGATCCTTATGTGTTTGTATGGGTTTCCTCCCACATTCCAAACACATTCAGTGAGGGTTTTTGCTTTTCCCCCAATGGACCTTAACTGTGTTATTGACATATGACAATGGTAGGGACATTGTAAGCTCTTTTAGTGGACAGTTGGCTTTGTAAAGCTCTGTGCAATATCTCAGCACTATAGAAATGCAAGATAATAAAAAAATGGTCATTTACAGATAAACCTGACCAAAGTAAGGGTAGAGGTCTTCAAAGGTACATCTCACCAATTGAAAGAGTGATAAAGAGAGTCACCGTGTACCACATTTATTTTTAAAACAACTTTTCAGAATTGGATTATTTCATGTTTATTGGGTATTTTAAACCAATTGATGAAATAATCAATTTTAATGGTGGATTAACACCAGCCATAACAATATGATAAGGAATGTGCCAAAAACACAACATATGTGGCAAAGAAACCAAATAAAAAAGGAAATAAAGTTCTTGTCACATGATCACAAGAAATACCCCACAGCATGTGAGCTTTTATTGCAGATGTGAGGAAGGGTATAAGTAAGAAGGAAAAGGACTAGATATGATAAACAAATAAATGTAAATCTGTAATTATAAGTTCATAATTTTTTTTTTTAATTCTAGCAGTGTAAATGAATCCGAATGTAACTGAACTGGACTATCAGCTTATTACAGTCCCCAAAGTGTGAAAAGAAGACGTAACATAATGCGACAATGAATGCATTTACAGTGGGTTAGTATTTTGTCATGTTCTTGCACTACAAGAAAGAGCCATTAAGTAATACATCTATTTTACCCAGACTTCTGTACTGCAGGGGTGGGTATCCCAATACTGATGCTCCAACACATTAAAGCAATGTGTGATTGCAGGATTTGGGCTGCTCAACATTTCCTGTGATCTCACCAGAAGGATAGTGATGTCATAGGCACCCTAGGGGTGTGGGCAAAAGAAAAAGGTATACCCAAAAACAGTTGAGTTTGAGGAAGGGTCCCTCGGTAAATAAGCTTTTTCAAAGTTGAATGGTGGACCCTCAGCATTGGCAATCAGGAGTAATCAGACAGAGTGGGTGTCTGTTGGCCAAAGAGTCAGGAACAGGATCAGGATATGCAGGCAGGAACCTGGAAGCAGAGCCTAGGAGAACTACTTGTATAGGCAACATCATATTGCCAGTCACTTCCTTTTATAGGGGAGGTCATGTGACCAGCAGGAAACAGAACCCACCACTAGAGGAAGTGCTGGAGCACAGGTAGCTCAGGTGGTATTCACACTTCAGCCAACCAATGAAGCTCATCTGTGGAATTTTTGGTTTTTTTCTTGGGTAAGGGGGCAGCTCTCATGGAGTCACATGAATCAGAGCAGGAAGTGACCACTAGATAGGATCCCAGGGCAGAGCTGCTGCTGGCTGCAGGGGAGTGCAAGGTGGGTGACACAGAAGAGGGCACAGATCCCAGATTTACATTTTTAGTGCAAGCCAAGGTAGGTTAGGCATTCAGTGGAAGGAACAAGTGTACATGTTAAGGGTCAGTTGAGCATGAAGTTCAGTTATAGTGAAACCAAAGTTCCACTTTACAAAAAAAAAAAAAAAAAAAGATCAGACAGTTGATTATTGTAGAAAGGGACAGGTGATGTTCCTTCTGCCTAATCATGCTGGTGAAATGGGAAAAAGATTAGCAGTGTCAGCTTTGGTTGCCAAAATTCCAAAATTTGGTTGTCAAATTCCATCAAATCTGAAATAGATTCTTTCAAAGTCATTCGCTTTTTGCAAATTTCCAGGTTTGCAGGATCACCCACCCACAGATGAAAGTGTATCTTCTCCAGCCTTGGAAAGCTTTAAAAAATCAGTCCCAGGGTCTCTTGTTTACTTGTCTTTGTCAATGAAAACCCCCCTGCAAACAATTAGGTTGGGACGGGTGCTTAAAGTGGACCTTTCACTGTGATTATGTAAGACAACATTGCTAATCTGGTTTTAAAAATCACTTTGCCTGGTTGATGTTGTAATCCCCTGCATTGTTTTACCTTCTGAATCCCTGACCCAAAATGAGGATGCACCTCAGGTGTTCATATATAATTCCATGAACTTTAGTTTTGACCCATATCTAGATAAAACTTACCAAAAGAGCACACCACATCCCAATTAAATCATTTAGGGAATAGAATAACACTATGGGAAGTGCTTACACTAGGGTGATTTTTAAGGTGTATTAACTTTCAAAAATGAAGAAAATTAGGGAAGTTAAAACTTAATTAGTAAGTTGTACATATTTTCTCTTGACATAATTCTCTCCAATAAATTGTGTTTAACATTTGTTGTGGGGGCGTTGTAGTGATTTGCGTATTCTCAATGCGTTTCGTAGACTTAGTTTACTTCTTTAGGATAATTAGAGTGACATGACTAAAGAGATCTACAAAAAGAAAAAGTGTACAAGTAGATATGTATATAGTATATGCAATGTTTGAAAATCCAAAGGCAACATTAAAGATACATACTACATGGTGAAAAGCATCCAAAAACATATGGCTTACAGATCCCTGGCACGAGAATGGAACTGCTGTGAATAGAAAGTGATTTTGAACCCACCTGAACAGAAGAGACCATAAGGGTCACTTGATAGATTCTATCAAATTAAAAATGACAGGCAATAACGTACACTCAATAATAATCTCTCTTTTCAGGAAAAAATCACATATAGGTTGTACAACGTAGGGATATATCCACTATATATCTCTCATCTTAGAAGTAATAACAAAGACTTATTAGTTGAATACATAATATATTCCTTTGGGCAAGTTTAAATCATGATGGGAAGCTGGTGATTAGGGATGAGCGAGCAAAAATAATACGTTCGATCTTGCGGTGAATTGGGCCTTTCTCACTTACCAAAAATGTAAGCGAGAACGGCCTTTTGATTCGCCGAGAGGTCGAGCTCTCGCCGAACAGGAGGATTTCCAGGGCTGCATCATGCTAATTAATTAACCTCTAGTGCCCCGGGGATTGCAAACAGGAGTATTCCCAGAGCTGAATGCTCATCCATACTGGTGATTTTATCATTCTACATATTATTCTATATATATATTACCTTATTAATAATAACCCTCTCACAAGGTTCTTTACCCCATGGTAAAAACAATAAATGATAACCTAAACGGATAAACCATTGTATTTGGGGGAGCTTTAAAGGTATTATTATTAAAAACAGTATAATATTTTTGTAGGACACTTACTATTGAGATGGACGCTAACAGCCAAAAGACCAGAAATCAGAAGCAAATTGAAGGAAGCTTTCTCTAAAAATAGCATAAAAAACAGTTCTTTATCTGATCGTTCCCGTGGTCTCAATTCAAGAAGACAATCCACAGTAGTCCGACCAAAGCATCCAGGGCCCAGTGGGACCCATTAGTTTCTCTGCCTCCCACGGGAGATGTTCAGCTAATGTTGGCACAACGTGCCCAACAGTTATCTGAATGTTTGCTTCAGGTGTGACCGAAACTGCCAAAACCCAAACTTCACATCCAGCAAATTAGAACTCTTTTATGCAACAGCAGCTTCTATAATATCTCAGTCATAGTTCCAATTTAAGACATAATGGAACAATGGAGAAAGACAGTAGAAAGAAAGAAGTTATGGAGGGATGGTATTGTATTGGAATTGTAAGGTATTGGAAAGATAAAAGGCAAATTTCCATATACCCTCCATTTTTAAAAAAAAATTTTCCTTATTTTTTAATCTCAACTCAAGTCAGAAGCAGCAAATATCCAAAGGCAAAAGGGTTGTAAAAAAAATTGTCAAAGGCCAACTTGCACCTGCTTAAAGCGATAACTCCAGCCAGTCATATGGAAAAGCAGTTTATTGCCGCATAAATGAACTATGTTACCATTTATTACAGTTCTGCATTTTTAATAATCATTTTCCACTATAATTCAAGTAAAAATCAATAACATCAGCAGCTGCAGCCACAATATTGCAAAGAGAGAAATGGAATGTATTGTTTTCAAGTGTACAGTTATTACAGCATCAATATTTTATTGAAGCATTTGATCACTGCCCAAGAAATCCACTTATGACTCATGAGACTATTGAACATGTTCGTTTACTTTATTATTTTTTTATTTTTGCAAACATCACTCTGTGTCTGTTTTACTCAAAGATTATGGCTGTGATTGCCTGCGCTGTCCTCATTGTCCCAACAAATTTGTTTAGCAATATTTTTATCCAGCAAA
Source organism: Pyxicephalus adspersus (assembly GCF_032062135.1). Taxonomy (NCBI): domain Eukaryota; kingdom Metazoa; phylum Chordata; class Amphibia; order Anura; family Pyxicephalidae; genus Pyxicephalus; species Pyxicephalus adspersus. The sequence continues at coordinate 48,091,584 of NC_092868.1, forward strand.
CTCCAGGACATGCATTTTCTCAGTGTGTGCTTCCGAACACAGTGACATTTAACGGCATTCATCAAAAGTTAATGTTTTACTTTCCATAAAAGTAAAGTTCAAACAAAGCATTACAATAAATTGCTGACAAATTGTATTTAAGTCTCTAGCAGGCAGGAATTATAGGCTGTCCTGGTTTTATTGCTAAAAATGAAAAACAAGGAAAAAAAAATAATAATAATAAGATATATAGGCTGTGAGTGCAGCCATCCAATCCATTGTGACTGACACTGGACTGTATTGATGTATTAGGAATTTTGCTTTTAAACAGCTTTCTGCATTCTTTCTGCAAACCAAAGGATTTGTATTTCTGTCCAACACAACACGGCTACATAGCACAAACCTATCTAGTAAGGGGATCTTGTTCTTCTCTGCTTAAATTCAAGTGGGACTAAGGAAAAAATCAAAAAAATCCCATATACCTTAATCTATATCCCTTGATCCCTCTTTGATAGGGTCCCACATTGTCCAGGTTTCCTCCTTCGTCACGAGCGCTGCCATCTTCTTCTTTCTTCTTGCTTTTTCACCCAATCTTGTACTGCACAGTGCTGATATATTTATAAAAAAAAATCTGTTGATCTATGTATATAAAATTGGATGTATGTATATATGTGTGTATGTATTTGTGTATGAATGTGTGTATGTATGTGTGTATGTATGTTCCACCATCGCTCGGAAATGCATCAACACATTTAAACCATAATTGCTAGACATATGACTCAGACAAATGTGAGTGCACCACTGATCTTTGTGCAGCGCTGTGGTATATGTCAGAGGTATATTTGCATGTATGTATGTATGTATGTGTGTATGTATGTATTGCTCAGTGACAGTGTGCCTATATGTTTACATACTTTTTTTGGACTCTCATTCAAATATCTGGTCTTTAATAATGCCTTCCCAATTAGCCGAGTGCAATCAAAAGCAAAAAATAAAAGAAAATCACTATAGCTTAAATGATTGCTTTTACTGTATAATATTAGATTGCAAAAAATAAATACCCGGGCAATGCCAGGTTATCAGCTAGTATGTTTACAAAAAAAAAGTGACAATCTCACTGTTCATGCATGAGATTGACACTTTTTTTTCAATCACTGAAAAGCCCCTTCTGTGCATGCTCGATCTTGGGCATACGCAGAAGCAGCAACCCGACGTATGTATTCCAGGTAGCTCTGTGCTGGTAGTGGCTTAGCTAGTTTTGTTTAAAAAAGGCAATTAAAGAGAAAAAAACATTTTCACCTAATATAGATGGGTTATCTGATAGGTCTGCTTTAACCTCCCCAGCGTTAATAAAAAGATGCTAGAATCGGTTACCCCGAGTCACACCCGGGGTAGGTAAACCAATGGGAAAAGATAGTAAATAAAGAGCTTACCTGATCCACTGGCGTCCTTCGCCACCATGGCCGTCTTCTTCCTTCCCCCTGCCGGCTTCCTCTGCACCGGATGAATAACCAGGAAGTTCCCGGTGACGTACGGACGTTCTGTTCGGGGCGGGAAATTCAAATCTATTTGTATTGCATTCAATACAAAATGACTGTATTGAATGCAATACAGTATATTTTTATGTGTAAAAGCACTACATTGGTTTTATTGGCATTTATTTTACAGTATAATATTTATTTAAAAAAAACTAAAAAATAAAAAAAAGGAATTTTTTTAAATTTATTTAATTTATTATGTTGACATGATTTTGTGTTTTAAACTTTATTATACTTTTACTAATATATTATACTGTAAAATAAATTTCCATGAAAAACATATACCGCTTTTAGACATAAAAAATCCAGGAAATGAACCGCCCAGGAGGTTAGGTAACATTTACAGGTCTTAGCACTCCTCCAACATAAGTGCAATCAGGCAGGTAAGTCTCATTACTGCAGAAGAGACATTGCCTGTCTCTTCCTACAAAAATGACCTGCCTGATTATGGATTCTTAAAAGTGGAACTTGAGTTTTACATTACCATGACTTATACGGAATAGCTAGCTTGTTCTTTACACTTCTTCTGCCCCTCCCAGTCCAAACTCTTCTGTACCTGGACTGCAAAAGGCCAAATTTAAAATAAAAAATAAAATACTGTTCACTGCTCTTTGTCCCGGGTGCTGTCATCTTCTTCCTTCCATATATCACGAACAGGACGTAGATCCACATCAATGCTTTATGGGTGTGTGATTCCAAGTATACACCTGAGTCTAGTGATCAAAGGGTGGATATGCAGCTGCTGTCATTTGGCAATGGCCAAACGTAATTTCCATGTTTCCATATGATAGACAGTCAAACTGATCACATTTAATCACACAACTTTTTTCTGTATACTGTTTTTTCTTTATTTTTTGTCTGGTTTATTTAAAAAACACTTGCTAAAAGGGGACCTAAACTCAAAAAATCCCCAGGATTTTGAGCTAGTTGACAAAAGAGAGAGACATGCAACATCTCCAATGCCAAACAAATTCTCTTTTAGTGGAGCCATTCCACCCCATTTTACAAGGTAAATGCTTGTTTATGTGTAGGTGAGACTTAGCCTATTCCCACCAACTCTGTGGCACTGGCTCTCGGCAGCCTTTTCTCTAACTTGCACTGGGCTGCAAGCACTGACGTCATCCCCTGCAATTTGGCACCAATTGTACTGCATTATAAGCTGATGACACCGACAGTCCACTCACAACCTTGAGGTCAGATGAAAGAGATGCCATGCTCATTGGAATTTATCTTCTTCAATCATGCAATAAGTATCAGAAAGGATTTATTGTTGTTGATAAGGAGGAACCAGGAAGGAAAAATAAATCCAACTTAAAATAAAATGTCTTCAGTCCTTAAATAACCACCATTGGGTCTGATTTAATAAAGTTCTTCAAGGCTAGAGAAGATACACTTTCATCAGTAAAGCTGGTGAGCCAGCAAACCTGGAATTAATTTCTTCAACGTCATTTGCTAGCATTTGTTATCAAATGTTTTCAGTCCAGGATCAGATCCATTCCAAGTTTGTGAATCACCCAGATTCACTGATGAAAGTGTATCTTCTCCAGCCTTGGAGAGCTTTAATAAATCTGGCCCATTGTGTTTACTCAATTTCTTCCATAATCGTTCATTTTAAATGCACCAATGTTGGACGGCCCCTTACCTTCCCCTTTCACTGATATCATTACTGCCTTTTACACATATGAATTATAACACGTCCCAATGACTGGGCAGCCAATAGTGTCCACATCATGCAGGTAGTGATAGAGACACACCAAGGAGGAACCATACAGTAAACAAAATAAGCAATAAGCACCAATGACTACAGCTTTAGCAGAATTCTGGAAATCGGTTTTAAGCTGGAGTGTCACTTGTGTAAAGTCAATGTTTGCTTTGGTAGATTGGTTGTAGTTCATCAGCCAAGGCTTTGTTAACGTTTCTGCTTTCCACAAATTTCCCCTAAACTTAGGGATTGATTCCTTTTCCTTTATTGCTATGGAGGTGTTTTTCAGTAGACAGTGGTAAAAGTAAGGGGAAGGGGAGTTTCAATACTTTGGTTGACTTAGTAAAAGGTTCATCTAATGTGATTCAGTCAAAGCCAGTCTTAGGGACCAGGCCTGGCCCTACCAGGGTCTTGGGTCTGGGGTCTACCCTACCTTGTCCTTTTCTTGCCCAATTAGGGGATGTGGTCTATATGCAATGTGCTACAAAGTAAGTAGGCTGGAAAGTGCCAGGGTAAGCCAAATTAAAGCTGTCACCAGGCACTACCACGGAGAATTTATTGTGCTATGAAATCAAGTGCCTCATAGGATGTGGTTCCTAGACTGGAAAGCGTCTTGTAGAGGCTCAAAAGGAGATGCTCTGTTGCATGGCATAAAAAACTCCTCTGGTTTTGGAACGAGCTAGTTTTCACGTGTCTTGACTAAGAATGGACTGTGATTTGCATAGGACCACAGGATCTTCTGGTGGCTGCTTTACATTACACCACCATAGTCTGGGCTGCTGCTACCATTTAACCCACTGCTGTGGTCAAGAAACCTGGCTAATACTAGACTCCTGATCTAGAATTGGGAAGTTTAGGAAATGCATAAGCATTGTCATTTTCTGGGTCTCCTGCACCCCAATCCCTTTCTTTCACCATTATTAAATTTTAAGTAGGACTAAAGTAATTGGTTACCAGTTTTGCACCCTGAAAAGCATGCTTCCAGGAAAGCCAGGGCATTTAAGTCTGATTTCCTCCTTCCCAACCCAACCTGGGGATGTGCTACTCTAATCCATGTCTAGTTTTTCTTTTGTTTATCAAATTAATTTGAAAATAAAATAAAAATACCTCACTCTGATTTCTCTTTAGCTTACCTAATGTACAAATTAAACATGTTAATAAGTAGAGCAAATACAATGATAAGACTATCTGGGGTGAAAAAAAAAACTTTATATATATACATTAGTATGCTATCTCATTAATACACATTTTTTTAAATTTTTAATGTTATTTTTCCTTGTATAAACATTGCTATGGCCTAACCCCTATTATGACCACCAGTTAAAGTTGATGTTTTAATAATTGTGCTATTTAGGTATCTTTTTAAAAGCCTCCAGCAATGGATGTACAGTACAATGCCTGTCCGATAATTGCTCTGCTAATCTTCTGGAAACTGCTGAGTCTATGGCTTATAATTCATTAAACAACTACACAGAGCATGGCAAAGGAAAGCACAGTTTGTCTTTCCTGGCATTCATGTAGAAAACATATTGTGTATGGTACCTTCTGTATGAGGCCCTGGGCTGTCTGTTTCACATTTTCTGTGCCAATGTCGGTACTGTTATTGGACCTTCCAGAGCTAGAAAGGTACATAGGCAGCACGGAGCTTTTGGACACATCATGATGTGGTCATTGATGTCATGTGATCCACATTTTGTTTATAAATTACTATATCCATTGATCATTCTATTTTATATTTTGAATTTAAAATACTTTTTATTTTCAGAGTTAAATTTTATATAAATAATTACAGATCTTATATGTGATCTTTTACTTAGACCTGAAGAAGGAGCCATTTTGAGAACACATGAAATACATTGGCACAGAAATAAAAAGGAACATCGTTTTGAAATATTTTGATTTCTGACCTCTTTGGTCTCCAAAATTTCAGCACAACATGTACATGGCCAAGATCAGGAGACATATCACATCTTTGTGTTGGCTCATTAACTTCCCATTACAACTCTGCTGTGGTGGCTCTTGTTACAGTACATTTTAAGGCATTAAGGTAGGGTGCCAATTCAGAATTAGCCCAAAAAAACACCAGTGATGGTGAGAAGATCAATTTAATTTTTTTTGGTTATAGAAGGTGAAAAATTTAGATACACAAAGAAAAAAAAGAACACACCATAGTACAGAATATACACTTGCCTAATGTATCATTCTTTCTAGTCTTTAAAAGGAACTCATAATATTAAAATAGTGCAAAAGGGAAAAACCCAACCAAAACTTGGGGTTAGTAATTAAAGAACAACTAAATGTTTGTTTTATAGAAGTATAGTACCAAGTCTTAAAGCGAGCAAAAACTTCCATCATCTTACTGGACTGAACCAAATCTATTTTATTTTTTTATGGCCCCCTCCCAGATACTGCAGATCACAGTGAGGGCAACAAAGGCATTGCTGTCAATCCAGAAAGCAGTAGAGGCAAGCAGATGCAACCACAGACACACAAGGGGCAACTCTTGAATTTAGGTGCAGTACAGCAACGTTGCCAAACCAACACAAAAACATACATTTGGTGTACTTCACTGCACTGCAATTTGGCCAAAATTTTTAAAAATGTCTCAACTTTTCAAATTAGGAATATAGGCCCGATTGACTCGAGATCGAACCTAATTTCCTTGCTCGCTCATCCCTATTTACCCATACAGAAATACTTTTTGGTTTCAGCTCTTCATTTCTTTGTGCTCAGCAGGGTACAACAGGGCAGGGCTGATAATAGTGCTTTAACCAACACTGCAGTGAGCACAGGACTCACAGGCAGATTATATTTAACAAAAAAAAGAGAGAAAATATGAGAGGTTCATTGTTAGAGTTTCTGAAAACTTTAAATATAAACCAACAGAAAAAAAAGTTCTAGAAAAATAATAATAAAACACAGAGCAGCTTTATTGGAGCCTGTTACACACTTTCTCCTATAAAAATGTTCTGTCGGAGTACAACTGCTGGCAAGAAGGGAGTGATCTAATTATATGGGTTTTTTTGTGGTTTCATTTGCTGTGAACATAAAATTGTCAGCCACATTTAATAGGCTTACCATTGCCCATGCAAATTTAAACAAAACCTAATATGATTTTAAAATTCCTGCCTTCATAACAGCTAATAATGGAAGCTTTGCATTTCATATTCAAAAAGGGATTGCTGCTAAATGAATGCACGCCTTCTAGTGTGGCCATAAAATGAACACAGACTGTTGCTAAACAGGATTCTAGCTAGGATCATGTCATATATATATACAATACATAATAATAAAAATCTGACACATAATATACACCAGTGGACACTTTATTAGGTACACCTATATATTACCTGTAGAACCTGTGTATTATCTTACCCAAAAAGTAAAACGTATCAAATATCGGACAATGCCATCCAGCAAACATTGCTTTTGTAAATGGATCTACAGTAAGTCCCCGGGGTTACATACGAGATAAGGACAGTAGGTTTGTTCTTAAGATGAATTTGTATGTAAGTCAGAACAGGTACATTATTTTAATAAATGCAATTAGGACAGATGTTTGTCTCAACATATTATTTATTTTTATCTTTCTGTGCATGGACAGCGTTGTGTCAGTTACTAAATAAAATACTCATTGTGAGTTAATCACAAACAAAGCAAAATAAAAAACTTTGGGGGAGCCTTTATGGAGTGCTTTGAAAAAAAAAAAAAAAGAAACAACTGCAGAGTTTGTCTTGGTCATTAAAGAGTTAAAAAAAATTGCAAAACAGCTTAGCCCCTAAGATCACCCACAAGCTCAGCTGTATTTACCAAAAGACTTTTGGTCTTTCCGCCCCCTTCCCCCCATCAAGCCTCTGTCCTGCACAGGAGCAAGCAGGGAAGCCCTGTTTGTATCTAGGAGTCGTCCGTATGTTGGATGTTCCTAACCCGGGGACTACCTGTATTCACAATGGGACACAGAAAAAAATTACAAGGATTTCAGCCATGTCCATTTAGATCTAAAAACAAAAATTGTTTAAGTTAAAAAAATATATATTTATCTACACCAAAATAAAATAAGGAAGTATCTGTTCCTTTTCAGTACATCTTCAGTTCTCAACAAATTCATTTTTTCCCTATTTCAATCTAGAATAACATCATTCACCGATGAGCCATGCATTTGCCAGTCAGCTGTCGGATTCCTGCTGAACTTTGTTTTGCCAGAAATTTGGAACAACTCATGTAAGGAGGATGCAGTTGGCTGTCTCAGGGCTGTGTAACATCAATCAATTTGAATTTAGCGTAAAGTAATCAGCATAATCAGCAAAAAAATGAGCAAGGAGATGAATGTTTTCTATCTACCAACTGGTGTTTTTTGAAAACAACATTTTCTTACAAGTATGTAAATATTTCCCTGAACTTAGACAGCAGAAAACTAACTTGGGGGGGAATATTTAGATACTTAAGGGGGCAATTATTTCTGACAACCTATCTTAAACAACAAAAAAAAAACTTTGGCTAACAAGGCTTAAAGAGACATTTAGAACTGACCACCAACATTTAAGAGGACATTCTACACTGACCTTTTATTTTTAATAGGGAACTTCCTTCTTTACAATCAATGTTTAGGAAGGCACCTACCAGTAACCATTATTGTTTAAGGGAGTAACCATTATTGTTTAAGCAGACATTCCTAAATGACCACCAGTGATTAACGGGTCACTTACCGCTGACCATCAACATTTAAAAAATCCAAAATGCACTCTTCATTAACCTCTTAATGTTTATTGGGGAACATACCACAGACCACCAATGTTTATAAGGACAGGCTCCAGGATCCAGTAATGTTTTAGAGGGCACTCATCATTGGCCACCAGTGTTTAAGCAGACATACATAACTGACCACCAATGATTAACAGGGCACTTAACATTGACCATTAATATTTAGGAGGCACTTTCTGCTGACCCCAACATTTAAGATGGCACTCTTCTTTAACCTCCAATGTTTACTAGGGAACTTACCACTGACCACCAATGTTTATGAAGACAGTATCCATTATTGTTTTAGAGGTCACTCAATATTAGCCACCTGTGTTTAAGCAGACATACATGACTGACCACCAATGATAATGGGGCATCGCCATTGACAGTCAACATTTAAGAGGCACTTGTCACTGACCAAAACATGTTTAAAGTTGCACTCACTTTTCACAAGTAACAATTGTAAGGCACTCACCACTGGCCCCCAATATTTAAGAGGACATTCTTTACCAATCTTCATTGTTTATTTGGGAACATACCACTAACCAACAATGTATATGAAGGCACCTAAGAGTAACCATTCATGTTTAAGAGACCACTCATCATTAGCCACCAGTGTTTAAGCAGACATACATAGCTGACCACCAACAATTAACGGGGCACTATCATTAACAATCAATATTTAGGAGGCCCTCACCAATGATCAAAAAGGTTTAAGGTGATACCAGCCTTCCACCACCAATGATCAAGGGGGCACCTACCATGGACCACCAACGTTTAAGCAGGCCCTTAAATGCCACCAATCATGTTTAAGAGAGAACTGAAAACTGACTAATGCCAGAAAACTTTTGTGTGCTCTAAGGTGTGCCATATGTGAGCATACATAATCCCCTCTGCTAGTATTCCCACCCTTCAGCCGCCCTCCAATTACAAAAACTCTCTTGCAGATATTTTCACCTGCTACTGTCTATATCCCTCAATAGTGATTCTTGCAGAAGTGGAGACCACTCATCCACCAATGCAGTCTCTCTTGTTGACTGATCTTTTTGCGATGGCAGTCTTCCATCACTCAAGAGCCAATAGCAAGTGTTTGCATCCCTATGGAAGCAGTACCATCACCCAAACAACTAACCTCTAGGTATATTTTAGGAACAGAATTGGACTTGGGATACCTGTAACATAGTAGCAGATTTAAGGTTATAGGGGCATAGGGGGCATTTATTTAACCAGCAAATAATCAGATGTGGGTTAGGTAGCAGAGTGTGAGTGTGTTAGCAGGACAGGGGTTAGGGCCCCCCCCCCCAAAGAATAGCTTTTATTTATAATAAACATGACCATTGATTTTATAAAGCATTCACAGTATATGACTAGCAATTCTAAAACTGCTGATCGCTACCTTTGCTTACCCATACAGCTATTTTTTAACTTACAGAGCTTTTGGAGGGCCCAGCAAATAATGAAAGAGATTCTTCCTAATCATACAGCTTTGCAGAAAAGTGAGTTCACTTAATAGACACTTTTCCATTTATTCCGAGACAGAAGAGCCTGTGTTGGCATGTTTTTTTCTGCAATTTACAGCTGCCACAAGTCACAGGTTTACAAAATTCTATCATTTTGATATGTCAAGATGGTTTGATCAGCAAAATTCCCCATTAAAGCTCTTGAAACGCTTTGATTTCTCAGTTCTTGTAGAATAAATGCTATTTTTCTCATTATGGATTGTAAGCTACATTTTTGTTATCCCAGAGATACAGTCTAAGAAATGCAATGGGAAGTGATATAGAGTTGGAGAACATGCTATTTAGTGTCATGATGACAGATGCTTCAATTAAATAGATGTGGACGATTTTTCCTTGAAATAGGAATCACATTTTTAGAAGATCGAGCCATTTCTACATACACTGTACTCATTAAAGCAAGCTTTACTTTTAACCTTGTTTTCCATAACTCTACTTCTATGCTTTGCCGGATCACTTTTGCAGTATAAGTGGTTTAGTAGCACAGTGCCCTGGTGGATTAAGGTTGTTATGGCCTAATCAATAATATTATTTAAAAAAGAACTTTAAAGGAAAGAAGATTATTTCCTTACAACTAATATTAATCTTAATTAGAACTACTAAACCAGGGAAGGGAATGCAGGGAACTGACTGCCTGTTTGAGCCAAGGTAAGGTTTTCTTTGCAACTGGGCATTGGAGGGGTTGTTTTGCCTTCCTCTGGATCAACTTTGTTAGAAATGTAATAAAAGTTGAACCTGATGAAAGTGTTTTTTTAATTGTAGCATATTTAAGAGAAACTCCAATTTTTTTTTTGTAAAGGATATTATTTCAAACTTACCTTCAGTATTGGAAGATGTCCATTCCTTCTTTAACATCCTATTTGCCTTAGGGATTTCCTTTTCCTGCTGTGCCAATCTGAAGCCTTCATTACTCCAAACAGGCTGATAAATCCTTTTGGTTGTGTGACTCCCAGCATCTCACACCCTCATTCTGTGCACCTTGGCTATCATGTCAATGTTTCCTTGTAGTTCTATGGATTAGCGGGGTGACATAATGATGCTGACATGACCACCAGGAAACTTCTATGCACAATAGGGTCCCTGAGTGGTGTGCACATCACAAAAATGTGACCCATGTGCACCACTACTACACCAGACACTGATTGATGTGCAGTGGAGTAGGGCAGTTACCTGACCATGATATTGGTGGGGGTTTAAACTCTATCTAAATGCAAGAACAGACATTACATTTATTGCCGCTTACAGACCATTGAATGTGGCTGAATCAGTTTTTTAAAGAAAGATTAAACAAAAAGAATTATTTATTTCAAATGAGAGAGCTACAAAAGTCTTTATAAGTGTTGGTCCCAATTTTGTCATACATTTTAAGGCTCTGAAGGCTGCAAAAAAGCCAATCACCTTTACTAGAATTATAAAATGTTTGACTTGCCTTTCTCGCATATTACCCTGCATTGGTTTACCGCATGACCAATCACCCTTCCAACTCCTCCCATTCTATTGGGAGTAATTGGGAACCATTTTGCGCATGCCTTTGCATAGCGGCTGCGAACACAAAAGTAAGGGGAAGGCTTGCAAACCCTTTGACTACCAATGCAGTTTGCCTTTCCAGGGTGCATAGTAGCAATTTGCACAGCTGCAAACCATGCAGTTTTTGACTGAAGGTCTGAAATAGGTATTATTGTTTTTGTGGACTCTATAATAAACACATTTTTCCATTTATTACACGAAGGGCTTCTGTTTTTCATAAATTGCACTGAGGTTATGAGATGTGGGCAATTTACATGCAAACAGTGCTAAGCCGGGTTTGTAAGTTAACTGATCCTGTAAATCGATTCTGTCAGATATTGAAGCAAGATCACAGGGTTACAGAACGTAATGAAACAGTGTGGAAATCGCTTTTATTTCTTATGTTCATGCAGCTGTTTTCACGTAATTAGCAGCAGAATATCAGAGAACTTGTAGCCGTCGACTGAAATTTCCAGAGCCGGTAAAAGAGCTGAACTTGGGAGCTCTGAGAATAGCCTGGAGAGTGGAGATTATCAGTTTAATGATGTCTCCCCTGAATTTACCATTCCCTAATCCAATGCATGTGGATACTGACAGATTTGGTATTTCTATTGTATGTTATAAAAAATTGGGGATTTCTAACATGCCCCTTTATCAAGGTTATAAGTATTAGTTTTAACTCCTTCTTGTCTGCAATTTCTATATTAACTTGAGCACAATGCCTTGTTATTCTAACACCAAGCAAAACTCTCTGTTGCCTCCTGTTCCAGCGCTGTATCTGCCACGTTTTTAATTACAAAAATCTGTCATCAGTAGGTATGTTTTATAATCATATGGTCCATGATCAAATTTTAAATTCTACCATGATCAGGTTTTTAATAAATATTCAGTATGATTATTGAATGTTTACTATTTGCAACCAGCAGGTTGTAAGGTGTGAGAAAAACACTGTTTACACTGTTGTATGAACGACCAAAGATAGGACACAATAAGCTTGATTTATTAGCTCTCCAAGACTGGACAAGATAGACTTTCATGGTAGAACCTGGGTGACACAGCAAACCCGCGGTGGATTTGGTCCAGGATTGAATCATTTGCCAACTAATATCAAATAATTTTAAGAAATCAATTCCAGGTTTGATGGATCACCCAAGTTCTCCATGATATCACTTCCCATCCTGGAGAGCTATGATAGATCTGCTACCCAGCAAAAACTGGAACCAACTAATTTAGCCATACACAAGCTTTCCACGAGCACGTAAAGAGTCCGGTCGTTTCTCTTTAAAAAGCTCAAAATTCTGTGCAAATTGAGAGCCTTGTTCCCATATCAAATGTTTATTTTTAAATAATTTGATTCAAATATTTATAATTGTCAGGAGTCCCAATCACTTTAGGTACATTGATTTGTTTCTCAATGGAAGTTGGGCTTCTAGGTATGGCAGGTCACATGACTTTTCACATGAGTAAACACTGACCAATTGCAACCCCAGAAGCTATCTAGGTTGGTCTCCTGCAGTGATCAGGTGGCAAGGAACAATGTATAGAAAAGTATACCTTGGTGGGGGGGACTGTCAGGAGACAATGGGGTTGGTTTACTAAAGGAATATTTTTTTTTTCTTCAAACTATTTTTCATTCTATATTTATATATATATATATATATATTCATTCATAATATACAAATACAATACCAAGCAGTGTTGTTAGTAAATAATATAATATAATACATTTTATTGTTCCATTTTAAAATGAATATTTTACACATTTTCAATATACCATTAAATACATACTATTTGATACATTACTCAAGCATCATCAGGATTTTCCTTTCCTCAGCCAATTTAGAGAGCACTAGAGGTTTTAAATAGGGAGACTTGTCCCCACTTAACCTCTAGTTCCAGGGATCACACACAGGATTCCCAGGGCTGCATGAATGAATGCAGCCCTGGAAATCCACTGCGATCCCCGGGCACTAGAGGTTAGCTACTGAGCACTACTGATTTCCTGGAACTTTTGATGGGTTTGCGAAATCAGTTTGCTGAAATTTTGTGGAACCATCGGAAGTTTGAGGAAATTTTCGCCTGCTATCCCTAGCTTGCTATCCCATGCTATTAATTAGGAAGGAATACCCAAATGATTATACAGTGTCTGTACTTTGAGTTGTGACAAATTTCCTTTTATTTTGTTGCATTATCAATATAAACATTTTGTGCAGCAAAAAAAAACCCAGTCTTTGCTTTCATACTAATAAAATATAGAGGGGCCCGTAGCAGGGAATACAGCGCAGGGTCACATGACAGAGGTGCTCGTCCTGCCCGGGAAAGAAAAGGGGGGAGTATGAAGAGGATTGGATTTCAGAGAGAGGAGGGGGGAAGATGAGTCAGAGTCGGAAGTTTAAAGGGGGGTGGAGAGT